>NC_034188.2:11901165-11931165 GCF_002021735.2 Oncorhynchus kisutch | reverse complement strand
TGGTCCTGGAGTATCACAGCCCACTGCAGGGATTTTGTCCCAACTTGTCAACACACCTGACCAACTGAGCTAATCGATCAGTTCAGTGATTGCATAAATGAAATAAGACACCTGGTCTTCTTCAAAAACAGGAAGTAGTTGCGGTCCTTCAGGACCAGGGTTGGCTACCGCTGGCCTGCTGCATGAATACGTCAGCATGCTATAGCTGAGCTTCAGGAGTAATGCTGTTGTGTTTGATAACCCAACAGCAGCTCTGCCCTCTCTGGTAATTGCTTAGACAAGGTGGCACAGTGAGCATTAACATCCAGTATCCTCATGTAAAATTAACCTTATTAATCAACACTAAAACGGGTCGGGGATGTGAAACCGTGACAGAGTGTGCAGTTCCACTAAGGGCCTGAAGGGGTCAGTGTTTCTCTTTTGAGAGGAGTGAAGGCTGGCTGGCTGGCTGGCTGGCTCACTCACTGACTGTTAGCTAACCCCAGATGGGTACCAATTTCAATTACAGGAGCCTATTGATTTATTGACTGTATTAACATTTGGCATTCTCCCACAATCCCAGTTCTCCTTGTTGTCTGCTTGCTGTACAATGTCGAGAGGGAGTGGGAGTTTGGATGAGAAGAGATCTGTGAAGTGTTCATTATGAGCTAGGTTCTGCAGTAGAGGGGAAAGGGTTTTGTGAGAACAAATAAACCCTCAACTGTAACCTTGAGAGTGTAGAGAGTACAATTCATAGAACCAAAACCAGAGAAACAACTTTAAGGGTTTTGAGGACCTGAGGAACTAAGAGACGCGTAATATCCCTGAATGGGGTGTACAGTACATCACAGTATTGTAATATCCCTGAATGGGGTGTACAGTACTTCATAGTATTGTAATATCCCTGAATGGGGTGTACAGTACTTCATAGTATTGTAATATCCCTGAATGGGGTGTACAGTACTTCATAGTATTGTAATATCCCTGAATGGGGTGTACAGTACTTCATAGTATTGTAATATCCCTGAATGTGGTCTACAGTACATCACAGTATTGTAATATCCCTGAATGTGGTCTACAGTACATCACAGTATTGTAATATCCCTGAATGGGGTGTACAGTACTTCATAGTATTGTAATATCCCTGAATGTGGTGTATAGTACTTCATAGTATTGTAATATCCCTGAATGTGGTGTACAGTACTTCATAGTATTGTCATATCCCTGAATGTGGTCTACAGTACATCACAGTATTGTAATATCCCTGAATGTGGTCTACAGTACATCACAGTATTGTAATATCCCTGAATGTGGTCTACAGTACATCACAGTATTGTAATATCCCTGAATGTGGTCTACAGTACATCACAGTATTGTAATATCCCTGAATGTGGTCTATAGTACATCACAGTATTGTAATATCCCTGTGCGTGGTTATGAATTCTGTGGCCTTCAGGACTCCAACTCAGTTTGGGATTTGGGGATTTTGTTATATTGTTTATGTGGCACTGTGTGGCGGTTGGCGGTTGAAAAACCTACAAGCACAAAAACCCACAGAATTAAAACAACAGCAGAAGAATTCACACTCTATATCCATCCTCCCTCTTTTTCTGCTGTCAATTTTTCCTTTTTCAGGTCAGTGCTTCTGGGAGAAAGAGAGCGGGAGAGAGCGAGAGAATGAGCGAGAGAGGCAAATTGAGATGGCTGTAGCCAAACCCCCTGGTGTAGCCTGGTGTCAGCGAAGCAGCCCTAAATAACCTATTTCATTAGGTGAGTAATGATCCCTGATGGATATTGACAGGCTGACTATGATGACTTTGTAGCTGAATATCAGTAATTAGGTTTCAGAGCAGCGCCTGGCTGGGCAGTGGAGGTAAGGTCATATTGATCTCCCCAGTCAGAGTGGAGGCTACATGACAGAGAACTGAACAGAACAGGATGTCAATGGAGAGTAGCCTGATGTCTCTCTCCCTCTCTCTCCCCCTCTCTCTCTCTAGCTCTCTCTCTCGCCCTCTCTCACCCCCCTCTCTCTCTAGCTCTCTCTCTCCCCCTCTCTCACCCCCCCTCTCTCTCTAGCTCTCTCTCCCCCTCTCTCTCTCTAGCTCTCTCTCTCCCCCTCTCTCTCTTTAGCTCTCCCTCTCTCTCTTAGTTTAATTTTCTCTCTCTCTCTTTTATTTTTTTTCTCTCTCTCGCTCTCTCTCCCTCTTTATTCTCTCTCTCTCTCTCTCTCTAGCTCTCTCTCTCCCCCTCTCTCTCTTTAGCTCTCCCTCTCTCTCTTAGTTTAATTTTCTCTCTCTCTCTTTTATTTTTTTTCTCTCTCTCGCTCTCTCTCCCTCTTTATTCTCTCTCTCTCTCTCTCTCTCTCTCTCTCTCTCTCTCTCTCTCTCTCTCTCTCTCTCTCGCTCTCTCTCTCCCCTCCCCTCTCTCCCCCCTCTCTCTCTCCCCTCGCCTCTCTCTCCCCCTGTCTCTCTCACTCTCCTCCCTCTCTCTCTCTTTATCCCTCCCCTTTTCCTCCCTCCGCCCCCTCAGTAGTCTCTGCATTCTCCCAGCAGCTCAGAGAATAGAACAGAGTAGAACCAATCAGAGAGACCAGGTCAATCTTACTTAATGGGAATTCCTGGCATCTCCATAACACCGCAAATGGCCCCCTGTTGTGTCCCAAATGGCACCATACTCCCTATGGCCCTAAAAGTAGTGCACTAGCTATATCAGGAATAGGGTGCCATTTTGGACACCAACCCCTCTCCCCTTACCCCATTAGGATCAATCTACCAAATTGCAAACTATGTAAAAGGTACCTAGGCCCTCTGATCAATTCATGAGAGATCTCTTAAATCCATGCACACATTAGGGAACTAAAGGGCTTTGGAGCAGACTCAATTCAGCAAAAAAAGAAACGTCCTCTCACTGTCAACTGTGTTTATTTTCAGCAAACTTAACATGTGTAAATATTTGTATGAACATAACAAGATTCAACAACTGAGGCATAAACTGAACAAGTTCCACAGACATGTGACTAACAGAAATTGAATAATGTGTTCCTGAACAAAGGGGGTGTCAAAATCAAAAGTAACAGTCAGTATCTGGTGTGGCCACCAGCTGCATCAAATACTGCAGTGCATCTCCTCCTCATGGACTGCACCAGATTTGCCAGTTCTTGCTGTGAGATGTTACACCACTCTTCCACCAAGGCACCTGCAAGTTCCCAGACATTTCTGGGGGGAATGGCCCTAGCCCTCACCCTCCGATCCAACAGATCCCAGACGTGCTCAATGGGATTGAGATCCGGGCTCTTCACTGGCCATGGCAGAACACTGACATTCCTGTCTTGAAGGAAATCACGCAATGAAAGAGCAGTATGGCTGGTGGCATTGTCATACTGGAGGGTCATGTCAGGATGAGCCTGCAGGAAGGGTACCACATGAGGGAGGAGGATGTCTTCCCTGTAACGCACAGCGTTGAAATTGCCTGCAATGACAACAAGCTCAGTCCGATGATGCTGTGACACACCGCCCCAGATCATGACGGACTCTCCACCTCCAAATCGATCCCGCTCCAGAGTACAGGCCTCATGTAACGCTCATTCCTTCGACGATAAACACAAATCCGACCATCACCCCTGGTGAGACAAACCCGTGACTCGTCTGTGAAGAGCACTTTCTGCCAGTCCTGTCTGGTCCAGTGACGGTGGGTTTGTGCCCATAGGCGACGATGTTGTTGGTGATGTCTGGTGAGGACCTGCCTCACAACAGGCCTACAAGCCCTCAGTCCAGCCTTTCTCAGCCTATTGCGGACAGTCTGAGCACTGATGGAGGGATTGTGCGTTCCTGGTGTAACTCGGGCAGTTGTTGTTGCCATCCTGTACCTGTCCCGTTCAGATGTGATGTTCAGATGTACCGATCCTGTGCAGGTGTTGTTACATGTGGTCTGCCACTGCGAGGATGATCAGCTGTCCGTCCTGTCTCCCTGTAGTGCTGTCTTAGGCGTCTCACAGTACGGACATTGCAATTTATTTCCCTGGCCACATCTGCAGTCCTCATGCCTCCTTGCAGCATGCATAAGGCACGTTCACGCAGATGAGCAGGGACCCTGGGCATCTTTCTTTTGGTGTTTTCCAGGGTCAGTAGAAAGGCCTCTTTAGTGTTCTAAGTTTTCATATCTGTGACCTTAATTGCCAACCATCTGTAAACTGTTAGTGTCTTAATGACCGTTCCACAGGTGCATGTTCCTTAATTGTTTATGGTTCATTGAACAAGCATGAGAAACAGTGTTTAAACCCTTTACAATGAAGATCTGTGAAGTTATTTGGATTTTTACAAATTATCTTTGAAAGACAGAGTCCTGAAAAAGGGACACTTCTTTTTTTGCTGAGTTTAGTTCTTAATGCTTTTTGCTGACTGGCTGGCTGTTTGGGGCTCGGGCTCTGTATAAGTGAACATGTAGAATTTAGGCAACACAAAGAAATCAATGCGGCATCTTTAGTTGATTTGATTTGCGGCATAAGAGAACAACTCCCTGCATTGTATAATTACACACACACATTCTTGGGTAATTGTTGTGTTGCGGTATCGATGGTAAACAAACACAAGCACACTCACAGTCGATACACAAACACAGCGTAGATGGTAAGCAGGCTGCCTTCCTCTGTAACGATGGACCTGCTGCTGTCTGAATTGTGGGGAACTCGGATCCTAACCTTTACTCTCGTTGTGGGCTTGGTTTAAAACAATGATTTATATACACATTAGATGACTGTTAGGGGGGCGCTGTTTTGAAGCCACCATGCCCGAAGCCCCCGAGCCTCCATCTTGGCTCTCCCCCATCATTGTGTTGAAGCCACCGTGCCTCCATCTTGGCTCTCCCCCATCATTGTGTTGAAGCCACCATGCCTCCATCTTGGCTCTCCCTCATCATTGTGTTGAAGACACCGTGCCTCCATCTTGGCTCTTCCTCATCATTGTGTTGAAGCCACCGTGCCTCCATCTTGGCTCTCTCTCATCATTGTGTTGAAGCCACCGTGCCTCCATCTTGGCTCTCCCTCATCATTGTGTTGAAGCCACTGTGCCTCCATCTTGGCTCTCCCTCATCATTGTGTTGAAGCCACCGTGCCTCCATCTTGGCTCTCCCTCATCATTGTAAAACATGTTTCAGTAGCTATAGAAAGGCATTTATTGATGTGTACATTCATTTTTTACCACGTTTATTCTATTACGGTCAGCTTAATGCATTCCATTATATTACGTGATAATTTTTTTTGTAAACATATTAAAACATTTTCCTTAAATTATAATTTTTGGAGATGACTAATGTTACTGTCCCCCACTACAACAACAACAACAAATATTTACATGCATGTTCCTTTCTCCTTGAAACATTTAATTGAAAAAATGTAGAATTCCATTCATTCCTATGGAGGATTGCTTCTTCTGGGGAATGCCAATATGGCCGACCGTTGGCTTCAATGCCTCTCACTGGCCAATACATAGCACCAGCAATCCAGGGTTAATATACATCACTGGTTTAACCCCTGGGTGTGTGATAGGGTTCCGTGCTCTACAGCACAGTATTACCAGATAGCCTCTGTGCTGTCAGGTCTTCCACTTAAGTCCGCTGGCCGTGGCTGGGTGCGTTGACTGTGTGTGTGTGTCTATCTGTGTGTGTGGGGTGTGAGTGTGTGTGTGTGTGTGTGGGTGACTGTCTGTGTGTGTGGGGGTGTCTGTGTGTGTCTCTGTGTGGGTGTGTGTGTGTGTGTCTGTGTGTGTGTGTGTTTGGGGGGGGTGTCTGTGTGTGTCTGTCGGTGTGTGTGTGTCTGTCGGTGTGTGTGTGTCTGTCGGTGTGTGTGTGTCTGTCGGTGTGTGTGTGTCTGTCGGTGTGTGTGTGGTGTCGGTGTGGTGTGTGTGTGTCTGTCGGTGTTGTGTGTGTCTGTCGGTGTGTGTGTGTGTGTCTGTCGGTGTGTGTGTGTCTGTCGTGTGGTGTGTGCCTGTTCCGTGTGTGTGTCTGTCTGGGTGTGTGTGTGTCTGTCGGTGTGGGGTCTGTCCGGTGGTGTGTGGTGTGGTCTGTCGGTGTGGTGTGTGTGTCTGTCGGTGTGTGTGTGTCTGTCGGTGTGTGTGTGTGTGTCTGTCGGTGTGTGTGTGTCTGTCGGTGTGTGTGTGTGTGTGTTTTGGGGGGGTGGGGTGTCTGTGTGTGTCTGTCGGTGTGTGTGTGTCTGTCGGTGTGTGTGTGTCTGTCGGTGTGTGTGTGTGTGTGTCTGTCGGTGTGTGTGTGTGTGTCTGTCGGTGTGTGTGTGTCTGTCGGTGTGTGTGTGTGTCTGTCGGTGTGTGTGTGTCTGTCGGTGTGTGTCTGTCGGTGTGTGTGTGTGTCGGTGTGTGTGTGTGTGTCTGTCGGTGTGTGTGTGTGTCTGTCGGTGTGTGTGTGTGTCTGTCGGTGTGTGTGTGTGTGTCTGTCGGTGTGTGTGTGTGTCTGTCGGTGTGTGTGTGTGTGTTGTCGGTGTGTGTGTGTCTGTCGGTGTGTGTCTGTCGGTGTGTGTGTGTGTGTCTGTCGGTGTGTGTGTGTGTGTCTGTCGGTGTGTGTGTGTGTCTGTCGGTGTGTGTGTGTCTGTCGGTGTGTGTGTGTGTGTGTCTGTCGGTGTGTGTGTGTGTGTCGGTGTGTGTGTGTGTCTGTCGGTGTGTGTGTGTGTGTCTGTCGGTGTGTGTGTGTGTCTGTCGGTGTGTGTGTCTGTCGGTGTGTGTGTGTGTCTGTCGGTGTGTGTGTGTGTCTGTCGGTGTGTGTGTGTGTCTGTCGTGTGTGTGTGTGTCTGTCGGTGTGTGTGTGTCTGTCGGTGTGTGTGTGTGTGTGTGTCTGTCGGTGTGTGTGTGTGTGTCTGTCGGTGTGTGTGTGTGTGTCGGTGTGTGTGTGTGTGTCTGTCGGTGTGTGTGTGTGTCGGTGTGTGTGTGTGTCTGTCGGTGTGTGTGTGTGTCTGTCGGTGTGTGTGTGTGTCTGTCGGTGTGTGTGTGTGTGTCTGTCGGTGTGTGTGTGTGTGTGTGTGTGTCTGTCGGTGGTGTGTGTGCTGTCGGTGTGTTGTGTGGTGCGGGTGTGTGTGTGTGTGTGTGCGTGTGTGTGTCTGTCGGTGTGTGTGTGTGTCTGTCGGTGTGTGTGTGTCTGGTCGGTGTGTGTGTGTTGTGGTCTGTCGGTGTGTGTGTGTGTCTGTCCGGTGTGTGTGTGTCTGTCGGTGTGTGTGTGTGTCTGTGTGTGTGTGGTGTCTGTCGGTGTGTGTGTGTGGGTGTCTGTCGGTGTGTGTGTGTCTGTCGGTGTGTGTGTGTGTGTCTGTCGGTTGTTGTGTCTGTCGGGTGTGTCTGTCGGTGGTGTGGTGTGTCTGTCGGTGTTGTGTGTTGTCTGTCCGTGTGTGTGTGTGTGTCTGTCGGTGTGTGGTGTGTCTGTCGTGTGTGTGTGTGTCTGTCGGTGTGTGTGTGTGTCTGTCGGTGTGTGTGTGTGTGTCTGTCGGTAGTGGTTGTGTGTCTGTCGGTGTGTGTCTGTCGTGTGTGGTGTGGTGTGTGTCTGTCGTGTGTGTGGTGGTCTGTCGGTGTGTGTGTGTGTGTCTGTCGGTGTGTGTGTGTCTGTCGGTGTGTGTGTGTGTGTGTGTTTGGGGTGGGGTGTCTGTGTGTGTCTGTCGGTGTGTGTGTGTCTGTCGGTGTGTGTGTGTCTGTCGGTGTGTGGTGTGTGTGTGTCTGTGGTGTGTGTGTGTTGTGTCTGTCGGTGGTGTGTGTGTCTGTCGGTGGTGTGTGTGTGTGTCTGCTCAGGTGTGTGTGTGTCTGTCGGTGTGTGTCTGTCGGTGTGTGTGTGTGTGTCGGTGTGTGTGTGTGTGTCTGTCGGTGTGTGTGTGTGTCTGTCGGTGTGTGTGTGTGTCTGTCGGTGTGTGTGTGTGTCTGTCGGTGTGTGTGTGTGTCTGTCGGTGTGTGTGTGTGTCTGTCGGTGTGTGTGTGTCTGTCGGTGTGTGTCTGTCGGTGTGTGTGTGTGTGTCTGTCGGTGTGTGTGTGTGTGTCTGTCGGTGTGTGTGTGTGTCTGTCGGTGTGTGTGTGTGTCTGTCGGTGTGTGTGTGTGTCTGTCGGTGTGTGTGTGTGTGTCTGTCGGTGTGTGTGTGTGTCTGTCGGTGTGTGTGTGTGTGTGTCTGTCGGTGTGTGTGTGTGTCTGTCGGTGTGTGTGTGTGTCTGTCGGTGTGTGTGTGTGTGTCTGTCGGTGTGTGTGTGTGTCTGTCGGTGTGTGTGTGTCTGTCGGTGTGTGTGTGTGTGTCTGTCGGGTGTGTGTGTCTGTCGGTGTGTGGTGTGTGTTGTGTGTCGGTGTGTGTGTGTGTCTGTCGGTGTGTGTGTGTGTGTGTCGGTGTGTGTGTGTGTCTGTCGGTGTGTGTGTGTGTCTGTCGGTGTGTGTGTGTCTGTCGGTGTGTGTGTGTGTGTCTGTCGGTGTGTGTGTGTCTGTCGGTGTGTGTGTGTGTGTCTGTCGGTGTGTGTGTGTCTGTCGGTGTGTGTGTGTGTGTCTGTCGGTGTGTGTGTGTCTGTCGGTGTGTGTCTGTCGGTGTGTGTGTGTGTGTTTGTCGGTGTGTGTGTGTCTGTCGGTGTGTGTGTGTGTGTGTCTGTCGGTGTGTGTGTGTCTGTCGGTGTGTGTGTGTGTGTGTTTGGGGTGGGGTGTCTGTGTGTGTCTGTCGGTGTGTGTGTGTCTGTCGGTGTGTGTGTGTCTGTCGGTGTGTGTGTGTGTGTGTCTGTCGGTGTGTGTGTGTGTGTGTCTGTCGGTGTGTGTGTGTCTGTCTGGTGTGTGTGTGTGTGTCGGTGTGTGTGTGTCTGTCGGTGTGTGTCTGTCGGTGTGTGTGTGTGTGTCGGTGTGTGTGTGTGTGTCTGTCGGTGTGTGTGTGTGTCTGTCGGTGTGTGTGTGTGTCTGTCGGTGTGTGTGGTGTGTCTGTCGGTGTGTGTGTGTGTCTGTCGGTGTGTGTGTGTGTCTGTCGGTGTGTGTGTGTCTGTCGTGTGTGTGTGTCTGTCGGTGTGTGTGTGTGTGTGTCTGTGGTGTGTGTGTGTGTGTCTGTCGGTGTGTGTGTGTGTCTGTCGGTGTGTGTGTGTCTGTCGGTTGTGGTGTGTGTGTGTGTCGGTGTGTGTGTGTGTGTGGTGTGTGTGTGTGTCTGTCGGTGTGTGTGTGTGTGTCTGTCGGTGTGTGTGTCTGTCGGTGTGTGTGTGTGTGTCTGTCGGTGTGTGTGTGTGTTTGTCGGTGTGTGTGTGTGTCTGTCGGTGTGTGTGTGTGTCTGTCGGTGTGTGTGTGTCTGTCGGTGTGGTGTGTGTGTGTGTGTCTGTCGGTGTGTGTGTGTGTCTGTCGGTGTGTGTGTGTGTGTCGGTTGTGTGTGTGTGTGTCTGTCGGTGGTGTGTGTGTCGGTGTGTGTGTGGTCTGTCGGTGTGTGTGTGTGTCTGTCGGTGTGTGTGTGTGTCTGTCGGTGTGTGTGTGTGTCTGTCGGTGTGTGTGTGTGTCTGTCGGTGTGTGTGTGTGTGTCTGTCGGTGTGTGTGTGTGTTTGTGGTGTGTGTGTGTGTGTGTGTCGGTGTGTGTGTGTGTGTGTGTCGGTGTGTGTGTGTTGTCGGTCGGTGTGTGTTGTCTGTCGGTGTGTGTCCTGTCGGTGTTTTGTTGTGGTGTGGTCGGTGTGTGTGTGTGTGTCTGTCGGTGTGGTGTGTGTGTCTGTCGGTGGTGTGTGTGTGTCTGTCGGTGTGTGTGTAAGTTTCGGTCCGGTGGTTGTGGTGTGTCGGTCGGTGTGTGGTGTGTGTCTGTCGGTGTGTGGTGTTTGTTGTCGGTGTGGGGGGTGGGGGGTCTGTCGGTTGTGTGGTGTGTCTTGTCCGTTGTTGTGTGTGTGTGTCTGTCGGTGTGTTTGGTGTCTGTCGGTGTGTGTGTGTCTGTCGGTGTGTTGTGTGGTGGGTCTGTCGGATGTGTGTGTGTGTGCGGTGTGTGTGTTTGTCTGTCTGTGGTGTGTGTGCTGTGGGTGTGTGTGTCCTGTCGTGTGTGTGTGTGTCTGTCCGGTGTGTGTGTGTGGTCGGTCGGTGTGTGTGTGTGGTCTGTCGTGTGTGTGTGTGTGTCCTGTCGGTGTGTGTGTGTCTGTCGGTGTGTTTGTTTGTGTGTGTCTGTGTCGGTGTGTGTGTGGTGTGTCTGTCGGGTTGTGTGTGTTGTGTGTCGGTGTGTTTGTGTGTGTCTGTCTGGTGTGTGTGTGTCGGTGTGTTGTGTGTGGTCTGTCGTGTCGGTGTTGTGTGTGTCGTCGGTGTGTGTGTGTCGGTGGGTGTGTGTGTGGGTATGTCGGTTTGTGTGTGTGTTTCTGTCGGTTTGTGTGTGGTGTGTGTCGGTGTTGTGTGTGTTGTCTGTCGGTTTGTATGTGTGTTGTTGTCTGTCGGTTGTGTGTGTGTCTGTCGGTGTGTGTGTGTAGTGGCTGTCGGTGTGTGTTGTGTGTCTGTCGGTTTGTGTGTGTTGTGGTCTGTCGGTGTGGTGTGCTGGTCTGTGTCTGTCTGTCGGCATGTGTGTTGTGTGTGTTGTGTCTGTCGGTGTGTGTGTGTGTCTGTCGGTTGTGTGTGTGTGTCTGTCGGTTGTGTGTGTCGTGTGTGTGTCTAGTGTGTGTGTGTCTGTCGGTGTGTTATGTGTATGTGTGTCTGTCGGGTTGGTGTGTGTGTGTGTACGTGCTGTCGTGTTGTGTGTGTGTGTGTGTCTGTCGGTGTGCTGTGTGTCTGTGTGGTGGTGTGGTCTGTCGGTGTGTGTGTCTGTCGTGTTTGTGTGCTGTGTGTGTTGTGTGTGTGTGTGTTGTGTGTGTGTGTCGGTGGGTTGTGTGTTGTGTGTGTCTGTACGGTGTGGTGTCCTGTGGTGCTGTGTGTGTGTGTGTGTCGGTGGTGTGTGTCTGTCGGTTTTGTGTGGTGTGGTGTGTGTGTGTGGTGTGCCTTGGCTCAGAGAGAGCAGGATTATACATCTATAAAAGCCAATCCTTTTAAGAGCCTTTCAGCTCAACTGTGATGTTTTCATATGGCTGAGCCACTAAGGTGTGTGTATAATTTATATATATATATTTATACTGTATGTGTGTGTGATGTTTTCATATGGTCAGTCATCTAAAGGCCTGTGCTATAAACCCTAAAGTCCTTCCTCTCCCCGTCAGTCCCTCTCATCACCATCTCCACCTCCACCACGTCCCCTCATCACCACCTCCCCTCATCACCACCTCCACCACCTCCCTCTCATCACCACCTCCCGTCATCACCACCTCCCTCTCATCACCACCTCCACCACCTCCCTCTCATCACCACCTCCACCACCTCCCCTCATCACCACCTCCACCACCTCCCTCTCATCACCACCTCCCCTCATCACCACCTCCACCTCATCACCACCTCCACCACCTCCCCTCATCACCACCTCCCCTCATCACCACCTCCACCACCTCCCCTCATCACCACCTCCACCACCTCCCTCTCATCACCACCTCCACCTCCACCACCTCCCTCTCATCACCACCTCCACCACCTCCCTCTCATCACCACCTCCACCTACACCACCTCCCTCTCATCACCAGCTCCACCTCCACCACCTCCCCTCATCACCACCTCCACCATCTCCCTCCCATCACCACCTCCACCTCCACCACCTCCACCTCATCACCACCTCCACCTCCACCACCTCCCTCTCATCACCACCTCCACCTTCACCACCTCCCTCTCATCACCACCTCCACCTCCACCACCTCCCTCTCATCACCACCTCCACCTCCACCACCTCCCCTCTCATCACCACCTCCACCTCCACCTCCACCACCTCCCTCTCATCACCACCTCCACCTCCCTCTCATCACCACCTCCACCTCCACCACCTCCCTCTCATCACCACCTCCACCTCCTCCAGCTCCCTTTCATCACCACCTCCACCTCCACCACCTCCCTCTCATCACCACCTCCACCTCCACCACCTCCCTCTCATCACCACCTCCTAACTTGGTGAACAGTTCTCTATTGCTACACTAACCATCCTCCATTGGATGGGACCAGGTAGATAAGGGAGGACAGAATGAATGTCATTTTCTTTTCATTTGTTATGAGACGCACTTCCTCCTCCTTTTGTTCCATCGCTGTGGAATGAGAAGCGCTCGACGTAGTCGTCACTAAATGTGACACGGTCAGAAAGCCTGGGGCAGAGAGGAGAGAGAGAGAGAGGACGAAGAAAGACCAGATCTATTTTCCCTACAAGGCCCCGGTGAGTTCCTGCTCTAGATTTATTCTGCCTCCGTAATGTGTTCCTATTCCCTAGGTAGTGCACTACTTTTGACCAGGGCATGTCGGGTTTTGGTCAAAAGTAGTGCACTGTACAGGGGAAATGATGCCATTTAGGACCTAACCTAAGACAAGAGTTCCATCAGAGGGATTGATGTTCACTGCTCTACTATGCGGAGTCGAGTCAAGGCCTATTTCTCCAGGCGTTGTTGTGTAACCAGTGTACCCCCTGTCTATCTACTTAGCATGTAACAAAAGGCACCCTATTCCCTTTAATATAGTGCACTACTTTTGACCAGAGAGACAAGAAGAAACACACCCAAGCTAATGTCGTTTGCTTTCGGCACTGCCTGCTCTGTCTGCACTGCCTGCTCTGCCTGCACTGCCTGCTCTGCAGAGCAGGCAGTGCAGGCAGTGCCGAAAGCAAACGACATTAGCTTGGGTGTGTTTCTTCTTGTCTGAACATGAATTCCAATTAGGTGTGTTTTGTACTTTGTGGGTTGTGTTCCAAACAGCACCCTATTCCCTACATAGTGCACTACCCCATGGTCCCTGGTCAAAGTAGTGCACTACCCCATTGTCCCTGGTCAAAAGTAGTGCACTATATTAAAGGGAATAGGGTGCCTTTTGTTACATGCTAAGTAGATAGACAGGGGGTACACTGGTTACACAACAACGTCATTCCTGCTCTGCCCGCACTGCCTGCTCTGCCCGCACTGCCTGCTCTGCCCGCACTGCCTGCACTGCCTGCTCTGCCTGCAATGCCTGCACTGCCTGCTCTGCCCGCACTGCCCGCACTGCCCGCACTGCCTGCTCTGCCTGCACTGCCTGCTCTGCCTGCACTGCCTGCACTGCCTGCTCTGCCTGCACTGCCTACACTGCCTGCACTGCCTGCTCTGCCTGCACTGCCTACACTGCCTGCTCTGCCTGCACTGCCTGCTCTGCCTGCACTGCCTGCACTGCCTGCACTGCCTGCTCTGCCTGCTCTGCCTGCACTGCCTGCACTGCCTGCTCTGCCTGCATTGCCTGCACTGCCTGCACTGCCTGCTCTGCCTGCACTGGCTGCACTGGCTGCTCTGCCTGCTCTGCCTGCACTGGCTGCTCTGCCTGCTCTGCCTGCACTGCCTGCTCTGCCTGCTCTGCCTGCACTGCCTGCTCTGCCTGCTCTGCCTGCACTGCCTGCTCTGCCTGCACTGGCTGCACTGGCTGCTCTGCCTGCTCTGCCTGCACTGGCTGCTCTGCCTGCTCTGCCTGCACTGCCTGCTCTGCCTGCTCTGCCTGCACTGCCTGCTCTGCCTGCTCTGCCTGCACTGCCTGCTCTGCCTACACTGCCTGCTCTGCCTGCTCTGCCTACACTGCCTGCTCTGCCTGCTCTGCCTACACTGCCTGCTCTGCCTGCTCTGCCTACACTGCCTGCTCTGCCTGCTCTGCCTACACTGCCTGCTCTGCCTGCTCTGCCTACACTGCCTGCTCTGCCTACACTGCCTGCTCTGCCTGCTCTGCCTACACTGCCTGCTCTGCCTGCTCTGCCTACACTGCCTGCTCTGCCTGCTCTGCCTACACTGCCTGCTCTGCCTGCTCTGCCTACACTGCCTGCTCTGCCTGCTCTGCCTACACTGCCTGCTCTGCCTGCTCTGCCTACACTGCCTGCTCTGCCTGCTCTGCCTACACTGCCTGCTCTGCCTGCTCTGCCTACACTGCCTGCTCTGCCTGCTCTGCCTACACTGCCTGCTCTGCCTGCTCTGAAGGACCGACTGGGCCTTTCCAGCCACACTATCTTAATATCAAGCAGCTTTCACCCTTCACAGACACACGCTTGTAATTGAGTGGATGTGAGTGTGTTTGCATGTGTGAGTGTACGAGAAGCTAGGGGCTGTGATTGGCTTGTGGATCCTAATGGCAGGCTTGGGTTCGGCGGGCTAATTGATGGCGAGGCGGTGTGACTTTGGGGCGTGCTGTGGTGTTGGAGGACACAGCAGGTCACTGTCCCCTCCTCATTATGGAGGCTATTGATTGGTTGAATTAGTTGAGTGACAGCTAACATGTGTCATACCCCCCTCACTCGCCGCCTCACCTGCTCTCTGTCTCTGTCTCTCTGTGTCTCTGTCTTTCTGTGTCTCTGTCTCTCTGTGTCTCTGTCTTTCTGTGTCTCTGTCTTTCTGTGTCTCTGTCTGTCTGTGTCTCTGTCTCTCTGTGTCTCTGTCTTTCTGTGTCTCTGTCTCTCTGTCTCTCTGTCTTTCTATCTCTCTGTCTCTCTGTGTCTCTGTCTCGCTGTGTCTCTGTCTCTCTGTGTCTCTGTGTCTCTGTCTCTCTGTCTTTCTGTGTCTCTGTCTCTCTGTGTCTCTGTCTCTCTGTCTTTCTGTGTCTCTGTCTCTCTGTCTCTCTGTGTCTCTGTCTCTCTGTCTCTGTGTCTCTGTCTCGGTGTCTCTGTCTCTCTGTGTCTCTGTCTCTCTGTGTCTCTCTGTGTCTCTGTCTCTCTCTCTCTCTGTGTCTCTGTCTATCTCTGTGTCTCTGTGTCTGTGTGTCTCTCTCTCTCTGTGTCTCTGTCTATCTCTGTGTCTGTGTCTCTCTCTCTCTCTCTCTGTGTCTCTCTCTCTCTCTCTCTCTGTCTCTCTCTCTCTCTCTCTCTGTCAGTCTCTCTCTCTCTCTCTCTCTCTCTGTGTCTGTCTCTCTGTGTCTCTGTGTCTCTCTCTCTCTCTCTCTCCCCACTCCCCTTTCCACCTGTCTCCCTCTACCCTTATTAACATTCCACCTGCACCACAGTAGCCAATCAATGCCCCCCCCCCCACACACTTTCCTTAACAAGACACTCCATTTCCTGAGTTTCTCTAATGCAAATTAGGATATTGGGGGACAAAGGGAGAGAGGAAGGAGGGGAGATGGGATAAGAGGAGAGACAGAGAAGAGAGATGGATAGATGAAGAGGAGAGGTGGATAGATGAAGAGGAGAGGTGGATAGATGAAGAGGAGAGGTGGATAGATGAAGAGGAGAGGTGGATAGATGAAGAGGAGAGGAGAGGTGGATAGATGAAGAGGAGAGGAGAGGTGGATAGATGAAGAGGAGAAGAGCGGTGGATAGATGAAGAGGAGAAGAGAGGTGGATAGATGAAGAGGGGAAGAGAGGAGGATAGATGAAGAGGAGAGGAGAGGTGGATAGATGCTGAAATGATCACAAAGCCAGGAGAAGAGGTCAAGTGGTTGGTTGTGGAGGTCAAACGATGTTCTGAGAGTAATGATTGATGACATCACTTCATTAACCTCACCAGGGAATGTTGTTTAATAAACAACAAACAACAACAGGAAGAGTAAATCACAGAGTTTAAAGTGATAGTTCAGCAGTTCTACATATGAAAGACTTTTGTTTATAGTCTCCTTTTTCAAGGTTAGAAAACAAATATCCAAATTCGTAAAATCATGGAAGTACTCCTTAATTGTCTTCATAGATGTGTAGGTAAATGTGAACCATTTACCACTGTGACTAAAAACCAATCAATGATAATGTGTTAAACTAAGCCAGAACAAGTCTCTATACTATAGAGTTCATCTCCTTGGATTCCGTAAGAATGTTAAACAAGTATGCAGTTGGGTTTCCTAAGTGGAGAGTTGAATCACCTCCCTCCACTACATTCTCAGAGTTCCTTTGAAAGACAACAAATTAGAGGAGACAGGAAAGAGGGACCTGAGAGAGAGAAAGAGAGAGAGAGAGAAGTCTATGCTCGACAGTGTTGTGATTACTAACTACCTAGCCAGTACTTGCACAACACACACACACACACACACATACACACACATGTACACACAAACACACACAACGTGAGCGGCATGTCACACACACGCACGCGCACACGCACGCGCACACACGCGCACATGTTACACAGACACAGTAGTCGCATTAAGTAATCACCAGCCCCAGATAGACAACACAGGAAGCAGGAAGTAATCACCAGCCCCAGACAGACAGTACAGGAAGCAGGAAGACACATCTTTGATGTTGTAATATATTTATAATAGGAAGTACCTATTTGATTTAATAATGTTTGGGCTTTTGTGACTGTCTGTATAGCTATGTGGGGTATGGGAAGGTAGTGAAGGGGGCTGCTCTGGGTTTGTTAAGGGAGGTGGGGGTTAGGGTGGTTTGACAATATGTTCTGGAGGAAGTGTATTGTAACATGTGTCACTTATTCAAGTCATTAGAAAAGAAGAATGTTGTAGTTGAAGCAGAATAAAAGACACCACAGGAAGAGCCTGGTGTGTCTGAGATTCAATTACATCTCTGGCTCTCTGGATAACACAGAGCGGGAGGAGGGAGGGGAAGGGAGGAGGGAGGGAGGGAGGAGGGAGGGGAGAGGGATTGGAAAGGGAGGGAGGGAGGAGGGGAGAGGAGAGGAGGGAGGGATGAAGGGAGGGGAGAGGGAGGAGGGAGGGGAGAGAGAGGATGGAGAGAGAGGGAGGAGGGAGGGGAGAGGGACAGAGGGCGGGGAGAGGGATGGAGGGCGAGGAGATGGAAGAGGGAGGGGAGAGGGACAGAGGGAGGGGAGAGGGAGGAGGGAGTGGAGATGGAAGAGGGAGGGGAGAGGGATGGAGGGGAGAGGGACAGAGGGCGGGGAGACGGAGGGGAGAGGTAGGAGGGAGGGGAGAGGGAGGAGGTAGGGGAGACAGAGGGGAGAGGGAGGAGGGAGGGGAGAGGGAGGAGGGAGGGGAGAGGGAGGAGGTAGGGGAGACAGAGGAGAGAGGGAGGAGGGAGGGGAGAGGGAGGAGGTAGGGGAGACAGAGGGGAGAGGGAGGAGGTAGGGGAGACAGAGGGGAGAGGGAGGAGTGAGGGGAGAGGGAGGAGGGAGGGGAGAGGGACAGAGGGCAGGGAGAGGAATGGAGGGCGAGGAGACGGAAGAGAGAGGGGGGAGGGATGGAGGGGAGAGGGATGGAGGGCGGGGAGACTGAGGAGGGAGGGGAGACTGAGGAGGGAGGGGAGAGGTAGGAGGGAGGGGAGACGGAGGGGAGAGGGAGGAGGGAGGGGAGAGGGAGGAGGTAGGGGAGACAGAGGGGAGAGGGAGGAGGGAGTGGAGAGGGAGGAGGGAGTGGAGAGGGACAGAGGGCGGGGAGACAGAGGGGAGAGGTAGGAGGGAGGGGAGAGGGGAGAGGGAGGAGAAAAGGTTTTGGGGGTGAGTGATCCAGGCTGCTATGATCCAGGATGTGACATGCATTCTGGGTGTCTTAACAAGGTGTTACACAAATTACAGTATCCTCTATAGAGACCGACACCCAACAACAGGGCCAGGAAGAGAGACTGACACCCAGCAACAGGGCCAGGAAGAGAGACCGACACCCAACAACAGGGCCAGGGAGAGACACTGACACCCAGCAACAGGGCCAGGAAGAGAGACTGACACCCAACAACAGGGCCAGGAAGAGAGACCGACACCCAACAACAGGGCCAGGGAGAGACACTGACACCCAGCAACAGGGCCAGGAAGAGAGACTGACACCCAGCAACAGGGCCAGGAAGAGAGACTGACACCCAGCGACAGGGCCAGGAAGAGAGACTGACACCCAGCAACAGGGCCAGGAAGAGAGACCGACACCCAACAACATGGCCAGGGAGAGAGACTGACACCCAGCGACAGGGCCAGGAAGAGAGACTGACACCCAGCAACAGGGCCAGGAAGAGAGACCGACACCCAACAACAGGGCCAGGGAGAGACACTGACACCCAGCAACAGGGCCAGGAAGAGAGACTGACACCCAGCAACAGGGCCAGGAAGAGAGACTGACACCCAGCGACAGGGCCAGGAAGAGAGACTGACACCCAGCAACAGGGCCAGGGAGAGACACTGACACCCAGCAACAGGGCCAGGAAGAGAGACTGACACCCAACAACAGGGCCAGGAAGAGAGACCGACACCCAACAACAGGGCCAGGGAGAGACACTGACACCCAGCAACAGGGCCAGGAAGAGAGACTGACACCCAGCAACAGGGCCAGGAAGAGAGACTGACACCCAGCGACAGGGCCAGGAAGAGAGACTGACACCCAGCAACAGGGCCAGGAAGAGAGACCGACACCCAACAACATGGCCAGGGAGAGAGACTGACACCCAGCGACAGGGCCAGGAAGAGAGACTGACACCCAGCAACAGGGCCAGGAAGAGAGACCGACACCCAACAACAGGGCCAGGGAGAGACACTGACACCCAGCAACAGGGCCAGGAAGAGAGACTGACACCCAGCAACAGGGCCAGGAAGAGAGACTGACACCCAGCGACAGGGCCAGGAAGAGAGACTGACACCCAGCAACAGGGCCAGGGAGAGACACTGACACCCAGCAACAGGGCCAGGGAGAGACACTGACACCCAGCAACAGGGCCAGGAAGAGAGACCGACACCCAGCAACAGGACCAGGATGAGAGACTGACACCCAGCGACAGGGCCAGGAAGAGAGACTGACACCCAGCAACAGGGCCAGGAAGAGAGACTGACACCCAGCAACAGGACCAGGAAGAGAGACTGACACCCGGCAACAGGACCAGGAAGAAGGAGAGCAATCTGGGTCACTTCATTATTTAACATCTGTGGTTGGGGTTGTGTCTCCTACACTAAAGTGTGCACTTGGCTTCCCCATTGTAGTGTTAAAAGTGTACAGCATGGACCCTCCTGTGTTTACGATGTCTACACCAAGGATTACAATCTGTGGTTACGATGTCTACACCAAGGATTACAATCTGTGGTTACCATGTCTACACTAAGGATTACAATCTGTGGTTACCATGTCTACACCAAGGATTACAATCTGTGGTTACCATGTCTACACTAAGGATTACAATCTGTGGTTACCATGTCTACACCAAGGATTACAATCTGTGGTTACCATGTCTACACCAAGGATTACAATCTGTGGTTACGATGTCTACACCAAGGATTACAATCTGTGGTTACGATGTCTACACCAAGGATTACAATCTGTGCTTACGATGTCTACACCAAGGATTACAATCTGTGGTTACGATGTCTACACCAAGGATTACAATCTGTGGTTACGATGTCTACACCAAGGATTACAATCTGTGGTTACAATGTCTACACTAAGGATTACAATCTGTGGTTACAATGTAATCAGCTGTGTAGTCAGAGGGTCAGTGACAGCTGTGTAGTCAGGGGGTCAGTGACAGCTGTGTAGTCAGGGGGTCAGTGACAGCTGTATAGTCAGGGGGTCAGTGACAGCTGTGTCGTCAGGTCAGACCCTGCTCTCCTCACAGAGTCAGGTCACCATGCCCCGCGGGTCAGACCCTGCTCTCCTCACAGAGACAGGTCACCATGCCCCGCGGGTCAGACCATGCTCTCCTCACAGAGACAGGTCACCATGCCCCACGGGTCAGACCCTGCTCTCCTCACAGAGACAGGTCACCATGCCCAGCGGGTTCATGCCTTACACACTTAAACACAGACGCACACACCCAGCCACATGCATGAACGCACGCACACAAGCACCCACCCACACACACAGAGATCAGAGAGAAGAGATCAGAGAGAAGAGATGGGTAAATACCAGGAAGCAGATTGATTACAAGTCATCCACCAGATCAATATTTATCTGGTAACGAAGATTGTCAAATTACATTTCAGTTTTTACAACAGATTCCCAGTAGGAGACATCCAAATGGAGCTGCTTTGTGTTATGTGTGTGGTATTTCATGGTATCCAATTGTTTTAGTAGCTACTATCTTGTCTAATCGCTACAACTCCCGTACGGGCTCGGGAGAGACGAAGGTTGAAAGTCACGCGTCCTCCGATACACAACCCAACCAAGCCGCACTGCTTCTTAACACAGCGCGCATCCAACCCGGAAGCCAGCCTCACCAATGTGTCAGAGGAAACACCGTGCACCTGTCAACCTTGGTTAGCGTGCACTGCGCCCGGCCCGCCACAGGAGTCGCTGGTGCGCGACGAGAGGATATCCCTACCGGCCAAGCCCTCCCTAACCCGGACGACGCTGAGCCAATTGTGCGTCGCCCCACGGACCTCCCAGTCGCGGCCGGTAACGACAGAGCCTGGGCGCGAACCGAGAGTCCCTGGTGGCACAGCCCTTAACCACTACGCCACCCGGGAGACCCACATGGTGGTAATTTTAAAGGCTCTGATAGAGTCAGTGAGGCAGAGACTCCTCCTACATTCTAGCCTCAAAAGTCCCCTCTCGAGAACTGCAGAGAGGAACTATACTAATAAAGACACGGACCTATTAGGGACCTCAAACAACTTCTCATGGACATCACAGACCTTTATGCCCGAGAAGCAAGGTCATATTGAAGGCTATGATAGAGTCAGTGAGGCAGAGACTCCTCCTACATGGTCATATTGAAGGCTCTGATAGAGTCAGTGAGGCAGAGACTCCTCCTACATGGTCATATTGAAGGCTCTGATAGAGTCATTGAGGCAGAATACTAAACAAAGGCAGACGTTTGTTGACTATATAGAACCCTCTAATTCTAATCTGATCTCAAACCAGTTCCGCTGCTTTTTCCCCCATTGTTCACCTCTAATCAGACACTGATTTAGATCTGGGACACCAGGTGGATGTAATGAATTATCAGGTAGAACAGAAAACCAGACTTCCTAGAGTAAGATTGAAATAACCATCTTATAGAAAGTACTAAAGCAGGACAACTTTACCCGGTCTTGGCGAAGTTAGTCCAATATGTCATCACCACGGCGCTGAGCATGATGTCGTTCTTGGAGAAGTTACAGGGGAACAGGTCTGTAGGTCCGATCATGGGGATCCCGAACACGTAGGGAACCTCGTCCCCGTGGGCTGCGTCCGACCAGGCTGGCTTCATCAGACTCTGACAGTGGTGGTAGAAGGCGTAGAAGTACGTTGGCGAGCCGTAACGGGCGTGGAGGTCCGCAGTCACCACCGACGGCTCCACCCACTGGTGGTCGGTGAACAGAGCGACCAGCGTCTTGCGTCGTGTCTCGGGGTTGTCGCGGTCCGCCCAGTCCGTGTACATGAACTTGATGGTCTCCCTCAGAGTGTCTTTGCCTTCTGGGTAACCGTAGAGGCTGTCAACGAAGTCCGACACTGAGAAGTCAAAGTCGTTGCCCGAGATGCCGTCCTCTGAGTCGACCACGTTGTCCACGAAGCGAAGCCCCTCCCCCTGGTTGACTCCCAGCATGATGTCATAATTCAGGAACTCTCCCTGTGTGGAAATAACCAAATGTGTTTCAGCTAGATTTGTATTATTTTGTGTGCCAACTGACTTTCAGCTAGATTTGATTCCAGTCGTTATGTATATAGTTGACTTTATGTTATAACCATTATGGGAATGTTTGTGTGTGTATGTTTTTTCCTCTTGATCTGTTCTATATAAAAAAAACAAAGCAACAAAACTATCCCAGAGGTCTCCCACCTGCTCCATGAGGATCTCTGGATCATCAGGTATGACGTCTCCGTCTATAACCGGTCCGAAGGCCACATGGTACCGTGCTGGCTGGATGTCCTGCTCAACCAGCTCCCTGGCACTCTTCTTCCTCAGACAGTCCACCATGTCCAGCGTATCCAGAACGTTACAGCCCACCTTCTCAGACAGCAGACGGGTGTATTTCACAGGCTGGTAGTTGACCGCCCAGCTGGACAGGGCAGAGCCACTCTGAATGATGGCACGGTGGAACAGACCTAGAGAGGTAGAGATGACCTAATGGTTAGAATGTCTATGTAACCATAGCAGCATAAGAAAGACAACTATGGATGATGTCACGGTGGAACAGACCTGGAGGAGGACAATAGAGAGAGAGAAGAGTAGTTATTTTCTCTGTACGCTATGAAAGGTATTGGAGAAGAATGGTGCTGGAGACAAGCCAAACAGAATACACTGAGAAAGTGGCGCCTATACAGAAACATATGGACAGATAATGAGCTGAACCATCCTTCCCCTTCCCCTTCCCCTTCCCCTCCACCTAAACCCCATACATAAAATATATAGACAGATAATGAGCTGAACCATCCTTCCCCTCCACCTAAACCCCATACATAAAACATACAGACAGATAATGAGCTGAACCATCCTTCCCCTCCACCTAAACCCCATACATAAAACATAATGACAGATAATGAGCTGAACCACCCTTCCCCTCCACCTAAACCCCATACATAAAACATACAGACAGATAATGAGCTGAACCATCCTTCCCCTTCCCCTTCCCCTTCCCCTCCACCTAAACCCCATACATAAAATATATAGACAGATAATGAGCTGAACCATCCTTCCCCTTCCCCTCCACCTAAACCCCATACATAAAACATACAGACAGATAATGAGCTGAACCATCCTTCCCCTTCCCCTCCACCTAAACCCCATACATAAAACATACAGACAGATAATGAGCTGAACCATCCTTCCCCTTCCCCTTCCCCTTCCCCTCCACCTAAACCCCATACATAAAACATACAGACAGATAATGAGCTGAACCATCCTTCCCCTTCCCCTCCACCTAAACCCCATACATAAAATATATAGACAGATAATGAGCTGAACCATCCTTCCCCTTCCCCTCCACCTAAACCCCATATATAAAACATACAGACAGATAATGAGCTGAACCACCCTTCCCCTCCACCTAAACCCCATACATAAAACATACAGACAGATAATGAGCTGAACCATCCTTCCCCTTCCCCTTCCCCTTCCCCTCCACCTAAACCCCATACATAAAACATATAGACAGATAATGAGCTGAACCATCCTTCCCCTTCCCCTCCCCCTTCCCCTTCCCCTCCACCTAAACCCCATACATAAAATATATAGACAGATAATGAGCTGAACCATCCTTCCCCTTCCCCTTCCCCTTCCCCTTCCCCTCCACCTAAACCCCATATATAAAACATACAGACAGATAATGAGCTGAACCATCCTTCCCCTCCACCTAAACCCCATACATAAAACATACAGACAGATAATGAGCTGAACCACCCTTCCCCTTCCCCTTCCCCTTCCCCTCCACCTAAACCCCATACATAAAACATACAGACAGATAATGAGCTGAACCACCCTTCCCCTTCCCCTTCCCCTTCCCCTCCACCTAAACCCCATACATAAAACATACAGACAGATAATGAGCTGAACCACCCTTCCCCTTCCCCTCCACCTAAACCCCATACATAAAACATACAGACAGATAATGAGCTGAACCATCCTTCCCCTTCCCCTCCACCTAAACCCCATACATAAAACATACAGACAGATAATGAGCTGAACCATCCTTCCCCTTCCCCTTCCCCTTCCCCTCCACCTAAACCCCATACATAAAACATAAAGACAGATAATGAGCTGAACCATCCTTCCCCTTCCCCTTCCCCTCCACCTAAACCCCATACATAAAACATACAGACAGATAATGAGCTGAACCATCCTTCCCCTTCCCCTTCCCCTTCCCCTCCACCTAAACCCCATATATAAAACATAAAGACAGATAATGAGCTGAACCATCCTTCCCCTTCCCCTTCCCCTTCCCCTCCACCTAAACCCCATACATAAAACATACAGACAGATAATGAGCTGAACCATCCTTCCCCTTCCCCTCCACCTAAACCCCATATATAAAACATACAGACAGATAATGAGCTGAACCATCCTTCCCCTTCCCCTTCCCCTTCCCCTCCACCTAAACCCCATACATAAAACATAAAGACAGATAATGAGCTGAACCATCCTTCCCCTTCCCCTCCACCTAAACCCCATACATAAAACATACAGACAGCCAGTGATTATGCCTCCCCTGAGTTTTAAATATCATTACTCACACCTAACTACTACAGTAAGCTGTGGGTGCACTGCTATGAATTATCTGTTTGTGTGTGTGTGTGTGTGTTTACCTGGAGTTAGTCAACCTTTGAAACTAAAACCCACCGTCGCGAGAGGAGGACGAATCCCATTAAAATATATATATATATTTAGTGAGAAATGGAGGTTTGGAGATAAAGGAGTCTCAAGAGGCTGGCTACAGTATGATGCTGAAGCTGTGGTGATGAGTTGTTCTGTGTGTCACCAATATGCTAAAGATAAAAGCAGAAACAACTCATTTGTCATCGGAAATAAAACGAGAAAGCTGGAGAACATTCGTGACCATGAACACAGCAAGTGTCACGTTGCCTGTGTGTCTGTGTTCCTGGGCTCAATCGGAGCCTCTCCTCTTGACACCACTAATTGCAATGTCAGAGTAGACCAGCACAAAGATGAAGATAATGTTTAGGACTGTACATTTTTGTATTTAACCAAGCAAGTCAAGTTAAGTACAAATTCTGATTTAGAATGACGGCCTAGGAACAGTGCCTTGTTCAGAGGCAGAACGACAGATATTTTACCGTGTCAGCTCGGGGACTCGAGCAACTCTTTCAGTTCCTGGCCCAAAGCTTTAACCACTAGACTACCTGCCGCCCCATGCCATTGGAAAGAAGGGGAGACCACTTCCTGACTTGGAGTGGATGTGTGAGGGAGTGAAAATGTTGTTACTCTTGTAGCTAGACTAGTACTTTTTAAGCTAGTTTTAACAAGTCTATTTAGCAGACGTGGTCCAGTACTGGAGGTTATTTCTCACCTCTTGATAAGCTTCGGTTCACCTCAAAATAGTGTATAAATACCATAACATGATAGGCCTAGTGATGCTGACATGGATCTCTATGCTTTCCTATGGCTCTGGAACATTCTATTTTAAGGTTTGTCTCCAGATGCTGTTTACATTTTAAAGCATTGTGACACAATTGACTTTACCAGCCTTATAGTGTTGATCCTTAAGTAAACAAATGGTAGAAGGCTAATTTATCACAATCAACTGCCAGCTATATTGGATAACATGTATATTTAATTATTATTGAATTCATTTGATGTTTGATTCTTGCAGTTTGGATGTAAAGTAAAAAAGGAATCGCTGTGGGCTCAACATATAGAGATGAGAAGCAGGTCGAAGAGTTTATGCACCATATTGCAGAGGATAAACAATCAGAGAGAATTTGAAAAACACCAAATTTCTCTCCATCATGTCAGATGGCTCCACAGACAGTTCTGTGAAAGAGGAGGAGTTAGTTTATGTCAGATTCTGTCACAAGGGCAAGATCCCGTCGAAGTTTGTTGGCATCAAGTCAATGGAGAAGGCAGACGCGGCACACATAAGCAACGCCATCAGTGCCATCATGGGGAGGGAGTGTGTGATGAGTGGGGGAGCAAGTTGGTCGCTCTGGGAACAGATGGAGCTGCTGTGATGACCGGAGCCAAGAATGGTGTGGTCAGCTGGCTGAAGGGGGGCAGGGCCTAACATCATCGGCATCCCCTGTATGGCACACCGCCTTGAACTGACCTTTTCTGATGCCATCTGGTTCAACGTGATGTTTCAGAAAGTAGAAGGCCTCCTCAGTGGGCTCTACAGCTTCTACCAGACCAGTCCACTGAACAGGGCAAACCTGGTAAGCAGCTTCCATCATGTTTCAATGCTTTATTCACTGATAAAATCTGTCATATCTAATATAGTTTTTTTGGACAGCAATTAATTGTCTATTTGTATGTCTTTGTTCTTTATGTATTTCAGATTCAATCTGTTGATGCCCAAAATGTTCGAGGTGTCCAGCAGGCCAAGGCCAGGAAATACTACAGTACAGCGATGGAGGCTGTTGTTCTCCGTTTCTGTGGCTTCCTGCATGACACACTAACACACCTGAGCAACCTGTCCGCCTGTCTGCAGAGGTCCACCATCACCATAGCAACATGTCCGCCTGTCTGCAGAGGTCCACCATCACCATAGCAACATGTCCGCCTGTCTGCAGAGGTCCACCATCACCATAGCAACCTGTCCGCCTGTCCGCAGAGGTCCACCATCGCCATAGCAACCTGTCCGCCTGTCTGCAGAGGTCCACCATCACCATAGCAGAAGCCCACAGGTGCTGATGTACCAAGAGCCCTAGTCCCTGCAGAAGATGTCCTGGATCCGTGTCAACAGGAGCCATCAGCATTCATGCCCTGATTTGCTGGCAATGGTTGACCTGATTCCTGCCCTGATTTGCTGGCAATGGTTGACCTGATTCCTGTCTTTCCCTGCCTCCACAGCTGAATGTGAAAGAGGTTTTAATACCATGAAACAGGTGAAAACCGATTGGCGGTCCAACCTAAGGTCTGATACACTGTCAGATCTCCTTATGGTCCAGCTGTCCTCTCCACAGATCAGGGAGTATGATACGATAAAAGACTATGTCAGATCTCCTTATGGTCCAGCTGTCCTCTCCAGAGATCAGGGAGTATGATCCGATAAAAGACTATGTCAGATCTCCTTATGGTCCAGCGGTCCTCTCCAGACATCAGGGAGTATGATCCGATAAAAGACTATGTCAGATCTCCTTATGGTCCAGCTGTCCTCTCCAGAGATCAGGGAGTATGATCCGATAAAAGACTATGTCAGATCTCCTTATGGTCCAGCTGTCCTCTCCAGAGATCAGGGAGTATGATCAGATAAAAGACTATGTCAGATCTCCTTATGGTCCAGCTGTCCTCTCCAGAGATCAGGGAGTATGATACGATAAAATACTATGTCAGATCTCCTTATGGTCCAGCTGTCCTCTCCAGAGATCAGGGAGTATGATCAGATAAAAGACTATGTCAGATCTCCTTATGGTCCAGCGGTCCTCTCCAGAGATCAGGGAGTATGATCCGATAAAAGACTATGTCAGATCTCCTTATGGTCCAGCGGTCCTCTCCAGACATCAGGGAGTATGATCCGATAAAAGACTATGTCAGATCTCCTTATGGTCCAGCTGTCCTCTCCAGAGATCAGGGAGTATGATCAGATAAAAGACTATGTCAGATCTCCTTATGTTCCAGCTGTCCTCTCCAGAGATCAGGGAGTATGATCCGATAAAAGACTATGTCAGATCTCCTTATGGTCCAGCTGTCCTCTCCAGAGATCAGGGAGTATGATCCGATAAAAGACTATGTCAGATCTCCTTATGGTCCAGCTGTCCTCTCCAGAGATCAGGGAGTATGATCCGATAAAAGACTATGTCAGATCTCCTTATGGTCCAGCGGTCCTCTCCAGACATCAGGGAGTATGATCCGATAAAAGACTATGTCAGATCTCCTTATGGTCCAGCTGTCCTCTTCAGACATCAGGGAGTATGATCCGATAAAAGCTGGGATGCTGTGGCACCAGTACAGTCAGGAGCAGGAGGCCAGACTTCATGGATCATGCAAAGAGGGTGATTGCGATAGAGAGTGAGGAGTCTGATGAGGAGGTTTAAGTTGATAAAAATGATTAAGCATCAGGTTTACAAAACCTTCAAATTTAATAACAAATACTTCAGTAAAATTTTGAGTTCAAGACTTCTTCAGTTGTATTCAGGCTGGGAAATTAAATCTAGCCACAGCCAAAATGAACCGGCATCTGATAAGTCTCTAATTTACCTGTATTTTATCAGGGTATTTCTACTCAAAGTAAAGGATTGGTAGACCTGCTTCCCCTGTGTATCAGGTGAGCACCAGTTATATGTACTCTGCTCTTCCCATAATAGTCTCTTACCATTGTTGTTGCCCTGTTTTGACTTCTATGTTCTCTTATCCATTGTATCTGATGTGCTTTGGTTTATTTCATTGTGTCCCCACCGTTTGGCAGTGTTGTACTCTGTACGGCACGTTTGGTCAGCTACAGTTGTTTTTAAATGTGCTCTACAAATAAACTTGATTTGATTAACCGTTGATCAATATATTAAAATCATTTCTTTTCAAATTTTGCTCTGGCCTCTTCTTGAAGTTTGTATTCATCATAATAACTTATTGTCTCAATGAAATGTACTGAAATTAATGTATATGTGCCACAAAAAGGCTATTTATTATTTGGGCCGATAAAACATATGCTTGGTTGTTGGATTGTTTCCATCTACCAGTCCCCTTGGCAGTGAGCCAAAAAGTTAATTTCGGATACTGTGTGTGGTGTATGGTTTATGGTGTGGTGTGTGGTGTATGGTGTATGTTGTGTGGTGTATGTTTGTGGTGTGTGGTGTATGTTGTGTGGTGTATGTTTGTAGTGTGTGGTGTGTGGTGTAGTGTATGGTGTGTGGTGTATGGTGTATGGTGTGGAGTGCGGTGTATGGTGTGTGGTGTATGGGGTATGGTGTATGGTGTGGTGTGTGGTGTATGGGGTGGTGTGTGGTGTATGGTGTGTGATGTGTTGTGTGTGGTGTATGGTGTATGGGTTATGGTGTGGTGTGTGGTGTGTGGTATATGGGGTATGGTGTGTGGTGTATGGGGTATGGTGTGGTGTATGGTGTGGTGTATAGTGTGTGGTGTATGGTGTGTGGTGTATGGTGTATTGTGTGTGGTGTGGTGTGTGGTGTATGTGGTGTGGTGTATGGTGTATGGTATGTGGTGTGTGGTGTATGGTGTGGTGTGTGGTGTATAGTGTGTGGTGTGCTGTGTGGTGTATAGTGTGTGGTGTGTGGTGTATGGTGTATTGTGTGTGGTGTATGGTGTGTGGTGTGGTGTGTGGTGTATGGTGTGGTGTGTGGTGTGGTGTATGGTGTGGTGTGTAATAACCTCTAACTCCTGCAGTGAGCAGTGAGTGGACAGATGCAAATGATCTGTAATCCTGACTGCATTAGCAACATTAACAACATTACAGTTTTTTTTTTACAATCGCTAGGACCCATTTCTCAATACTTTCACTTTTTCAAAACTCTTCACACAGTGTGAACAACAGCAGTCTATGTGGGCTAAACTGTGGATCATTTTTCAATGCTTTGGCACATCTAATTATTTTCTCACTCAGACCCAACCACCACCAAAACTATTTAACTACAGGCCAATTTTCACATGTTTATATACTCTTTTCAAAACTCTTACATTTAAGTGCAAAACCTAACATAACACAACATTGAATAAGACAGCAATTTGCTACATTTCTATAGTAATACCATATTGAAATATATTCCACATCTAATAAATGAAATACTATCAAAACAATTAGACCAACCACAGCTGATTCTCATTGTAACTGAACACCCAGGTGTTGGTTTCATTACCATCTATACAAAAGGGGACGTTTTAGGAATAATGCTGTACTGTAATGTAAACATGGACCCAGAAAGAGATAGAGAAGTGGTTGACAGAGGAAGAAGAGTGGCTGGGAGAGGAAGAGGAGTACGTATGCGTGGTGGAAGAAGACTGAGAGGAAGATCAAGAGCTGTAGTCTCAGATGAGATTAGGGCTACTATAACTGATCCTGTAATAGATCATGGTCTATCAATGAGAGAGGCTGGTCTGAGAGTGCAGCCTAATCTGCAACGCTCAACAGTGGAATCTATTGTGAGACATTTCCAGCAAAGCAACAGGTGAGATGTGCATTCTGCAAGGGCATCTGACTCAACTGCACTTTACAGAAGTATATTGAGCAAAGCCTCTAAACCCACGTGTGTGTGATTGTTTTTGTTTTTCTGCTTAGGACCCAACGGTTACCTCTCACAGACGGGAGAGGTAGGATTTTCAGTGCTGTGCAGGAAACTGCAATCGTTGATATGGTCATCAGAAACAATGGCATAGCAACATTAGCAATATTAGCAACATTAGCAATATTAGCAACATTAGCAATATTAGCAACATTAACACTGTGGACACAGATGGAACAGAACACTAATAAGAGGCCTTGGCTCAACACAGCAGATCGTATCGTCGTGTTAAAAGCCTATAAGATGGTGTGTATAGATGTCAGTGCACGTGTACCGTGTGAGTGTATTCTCCAGTCCTGCTTTCCCATGGAGTTTTCCTGTGGC
>NC_034188.2:11891165-11896165 GCF_002021735.2 Oncorhynchus kisutch | reverse complement strand
CAGCGCCTCTTCAACCTCAGGAGGCTGAAGAAATTCGGCTTGTCACCAAAAGCACTCACAAACTTCTACAGACGCACAATCGAGAGCATCCTGTCGGGCTGTATCACCACCTGGTACGGCAACTGCTCCGCCCACAACCGTAAGGCTCTCCAGAGGGTAGTGAGGTCTGCACAACGCATCACCGGGGCAAACTACCTGCCCTCCAGGACACCTACACCACCCGATGTCACAGGAAGGCCATAAAGATCATCAAGGACAACAACCACCCGAGCCACTGCCTGTTCACCCCGCTATCATCCAGAAGGCGAGGTCAGTACAGGTGCATCAAAGCTGGGACCGAGATACTGAAAAACAGCTTCTATCTCAAGGCCATCAGACTGTTAAACAGCCACCACTAACATTGAGTGGCTGCTGCCAACACACTGACTCAACTCCAGCCACTTTAATAATGGGAATTGATGGGAAATGATGTAAAATATATCACTAGCCACTTTAAACAATGCTACCTAATATAATGTTTACATACCTTACATTATTCATCTCATATGTATACGTATATACTGTACTCTATATCATCGACTGCATCCTTATGTAATACATGTATCACTAGCCACTTTAACTATGCCACTTTGTTTACATACTCATCTCATATGTATATACTGTACTCGATATCATCTACTGTATCTTGCCTATGCTGCTCTGTACCATCACTCATTCATATATCCTTATGTACATATTCTTTATCCCCTTACACTTGTGTCTATAAGGTAGTAGTTTTGGAATTGTTAGCTAGATTACTTGTTGGTTATTACTGCATTGTCGGAACTAGAAGCACAAGCATTTCGCTACACTTGCATTAACATCTGCTAACCATGTGTATGTGACAAATACAATTTGATTTGATTTGGTCATTATGGCCAAACAGTTCTATTTCTGTTTCATCAGACCAGAGGACATTTCTCCAAAAAGTACGATCTTTGTCCCCATGTGCAGTTGCAAACCGTAATCTGTCATTTTTATGGCGTTTTTCTTGCTGAGCGGCCTTTCAGGTTATGTCGATATCAGACTCGTTTTACTGTGGATATAGATACTTTTGTACCTGTTTCCTCCAGCATCTTCACAAGGTCCTTTGCTGTTGTTCTGGGATTGATTTGCACTTTTCGCACCAAAGTACGTTCATCTCTAGGAGACAGAACGCGTCTCCTTCCTGAGCGATATGACGGCTGTTATTCCATAGGCTGGGATCCACGCTATGCAGCTGTTATTCTATAGGCTTGGATCCACGCTATGCAGCTGTTATTCTATAGGCTGGGATCCACGCTATGCAGCTGTTATTCTATAGGCTTGGATCCACACTATACAGCTGTTATTCTATAGGCTGGGATCCACACTATACAGCTGCTATTCTATAGGCTGGGATCCACACTATACAGCTGTTATTCTATAGGCTGGGATCCACACTATACAGCTGCTATTCTATAGGCTGGGATCCACACTATACAGCTGTTATTCTATAGGCTGGGATCCACACTATACAGCTGCTATTCTATAGGCTGGGATCCACACTATACAGCTGTTATTCTATAGGCTGGGATCCACACTATACAGCTGCTATTCTATAGGCTGGGATCCACACTATACAGCTGTTATTCTATAGGCTGGGATCCACACTATACAGCTGTTATTCTATAGGCTGGGATCCACACTATACAGCTGTTATTCTATAGGCTGGGATCCACACTATACAGCTGTTATTCTATAGGCTGGGATCCACACTATACAGCTGTTATTCTATAGGCTGGGATCCACACTATACAGCTGTTATTCTATAGGCTGGGATCCACACTATACAGCTGTTATTCTATAGGCTGGGATCCACACTATACAGCTGTTATTCTATAGGCTGGGATCCACACTATACAGCTGTTATTCTATAGGCTGGGATCCACACTATACAGCTGTTATTCTATAGGCTGGGATCCACACTATACAGCTGTTGCAAAAAAAAAAAATTCCACTGGTTTCAAAAATAGCTTAAACTCCTTTAATTCAATCACTATTGGGTTCAAATACACATTTAGATTTGTGAACAGCCATCCACCACAAACTCAATCTGTATGGCGCAAATAGCTAAATGAGAGAGCAACAGTGTGATTCACATCAATGCACTATGTAGATATCAATAATAAGTGATTTCTGTCTGTAGACTACGCCACTGCTGTCATCCTTACTTCCACAGCGTTTATTCAAGTTGGATCATTTTTGGATGTCGACAGCATCCGTACCACTGGACATATCTTGGACTGTAACCTTTTCCCGCGACCCATCAAACCCTTTTGGTGTGTCCTCATAGTGGTCTCTGACATTATACTGGTCTCTGACATTATAGTGGTCTCTGACATCATAGTGGTCTCTGACATCATAGTGGTCTCTGACATCATAGTGGTCTCTGACATCATAGTGGTCTCTGACATTATAGTGGTCTCTGACATCATAGTGGTCTCTGACATTGTAGTGGTCTCTGACATCATAGTGGTCTCTGACATTATAGTGGTCTCTGACATCATAGTGGTCTCTGACATTATACTGGTCTCTGACATTATAGTGGTCTCTGACATCATAGTGGTCTCTGACATTATAGTGGTCTCTGACATCATAGTGGTCTCTGACATCATAGTGGTCTCTGACATTATAGTGGTCTCTGACATCATAGTGGTCTCTGACATTATAGTGGTCTCTGACATCATAGTGGTCTCTGACATTATAGTGGTCTCTGACATCATAGTGGTCTCTGACATTATAGTGGTCTCTGACATCATAGTGGTCTCTGACATTATACTGGTCTCTGACATTATAGTGGTCTCTGACATCATAGTGGTCTCTGACATTATAGTGGTCTCTGACATCATAGTGGTCTCTGACATCATAGTGGTCTCTGACATTATAGTGGTCTCTGACATCATAGTGGTCTCTGACACCATAGTGGTCTCTGACATCATAGTGGTCTCTGACATTATACTGTGTGTTGTTAGCATGGATGGAAGAAGGTAAAACCCTGCTATGTTCTGGGGGTGGGGGTGGAGGAGGGGGGGGGGGGTGTGTTGTTAGCATGGATGGAAGAAGGTAAAACCCCGCTATGTTCTGGGGGGGGGGGTGGAGGAGGGGGGGAGGGTGTGTGTTGTTAGCATGGATGGAAGAAGGTAAAACCCTGCTATGTTCTGGGGGTGGGGGGTGGAGGAGGGGGGGTGGGGGAGGGTGTGTGTTGTTAGCATGGATGGAAGAAGGTAAAACCCTACTGTTGTATTCATTCTTCAGTTCTATTTGTCTGTAGTGACGTTGGTAGTCCCTATTAATGACTCAACATTGTAATCTGCAATAGCTGGCCAACTCAGTGGAGCACTACACTGGGTTTTACCACTGTATGTGTGTGTGTGTGTGTGTGTGTGTGTGTGTGTGTGTGTGTGTGTGTGTGTGTGTGTGTGTGTGTGTGTGTGTGTGTGTGTGTGTGTGTGTGAATTTACCACTCTGGCACTGAGAGAGACCGCATTGTAAAAGCCATCCTGTAAAACCATAACAAGACAAGCATAGCAATGTCAGCCAACCCTACAGTATTGTCAAGAAGGTGCATGCTTGGTAGGCTGATAGGAGCTTAGATATATTTTCAAAGTCAGTATATATATGTTTGATATAAACAACAACAAAAAATGATCTCCCCTCTCTCTCCCTCTCTCCCTCTCTCTCCCCTCTCTCTCCCTCTCTCCCCTCTCTCCCCTCTCTCTCCCTCTCTCCCTTCTCTCCCCTCTCTTTCCCTCTCTCCCCTCTCTTTCGCGCCGTCATTTCCTGGTCGCAAAAATTCAAATAGTATTCCTAATTACAGTTTTAAAACAAGCATTCGTTTTGTAGAGAATCATTGTACGATCTTAACCGCTGTGAAATATATTTTCCATAACCAAAAATGGTATTTTCAGCTGTTTTGAAGCTGGTGTCCAAAACAGAAAGTAATAGACGCAAAAAAACTAAACTTATGAACGTGAAGCATAGAAATAGCGCACATAGAACTGATCTGCCGATTCTTAGACTTGCTTTCGATGAGAATGACAGATCTATAACTCACATTTCTATATGATTTTAGTCGGGTCGTTCAGAAAGTTACATATCTTTCCTGCAGTCAAATGACCAAATCACCCTCTAGTGGCCTCATCAGTGGAATGTTATTTTATATCATTTCAAAATGAATAAAAACATAAAATAGGAATCTGGTGATTCTATGTCAAACGGTATTTCGCTCTTCTATGATGTATATAAAGTGTAATATTGGAATGCAAACTCAAACTTGAAAACGTTTCATCTCTATATCTGACATGGGTACAGGTGTCTTATAAAAAAAAAAGACATGACCAAATTCACATAGAAATGTTAGTTATAAATCTGTCATTCTCATTGAAAGCAAGGCTAAAAAGCAGTAGATCTGTTCTATGCGCGCTAATTCTATGCTTCCTGTTACTAAGTTTTATTTTTGGTTATGGAACATATGTTTCACAGTGGTTTAAATGGTACAATGATTCCCTACACTATACTCGCTTGGTTTAAATGGTAAAATGATTCCCTACACTATACTCGCTTGGTTTAAATGGTACAATGATTCCCTACACTATACTCGCTTGGTTTAAATGGTACAATGATTCCCTACACTATACTCGCTTGGTTTAAATGGTACAATGATTCCCTACACTATACTCGCTTGGTTTAAATGGTACAATGATTCCCTACACTATACTCGCTTGGTTTAAATGGTACAATGATTCCCTACACTATACTCGCTTGGTTTAAATGGTACAATGATTCCCTACACTATACTCGCTTGGTTTAAATGGTACAATGATTCCCTACACTATACTCGCTTGGTTTAAATGGTACAATGATTCCCTACACTATACTCGCTTGGTTTAAATGGTACAATGATTCCCTACACTATACTCGCTTGGTTTAAATGGTACAAT
>NC_034188.2:11861165-11886165 GCF_002021735.2 Oncorhynchus kisutch | reverse complement strand
AGTGTCTCTCTCTTGGATCAGACTAGAGTATGAGGTCATAGTGTCTCTCTCTCTTGGATCAGAATACAGTATGAGGTCTAGTGTCTCTCTCTCCTGGATCAGACTACAGTATGAGGTCTAGTGTCTCTCTCTCCTGGATCAGACTACAGTACCCTGACATCATAGTAGATCATGGCACTCCTCTACTTGAATGATTGTACTTGACCCTTAACATAATTACCAAAGACATACAGCTTACATTGTCATGATGTAGAAATACTGCTGTAGTACCAGAATCCCATGTGTTATGTGTTCAACCAAGCAGATATTAGCGTTTGAAGATGAATGCAATCTCTATTGGCCTATTGTAGGCTGGAGCCCTACCCATGCCCACAACGTTCAGGCCCTACCCTATCCAGGCCCTACCCTATCCAGGCCCTACCCTATCCAGGCCCTACCCTATCCAGGCCCTGCCCTATCCAGGCCCTACCCTATCCAGGCCCTACCCTATCCAGGCCCTACCCTATCCAGGCCCTGCCCTATCCAGGCCCTACCCTATCCAGGCCCTGCCCTATCCAGGCCCTACCCTATCCAGGCCCTACCCTATCCAGGCCCTACCCTATCCAGGCCCTACCCTATCCAGGCCCTGCCCTATCCAGGCCCTGCCCTATCCAGGCCCTACCCTATCCAGGCCCTACCCTATCCAGGCCCTGCCCTATCCAGGCCCTAACCTATCCAGGCCCTACCCTATCCAGGCCCTGCCCTATCCAGGCCCTGCCCTATCCAGGCCCTACCCTATCCAGGCCCTACCCTATCCAGGCCCTGCCCTATCCAGGCCCTACCCTATCCAGGCCCTACCCTATCCAGGCCCTGCCCTATCCAGGCCCTACCCTATCCAGGCCCTACCCTATCCAGGCCCTGCCCTATCCAGGCCCTACCCTATCCAGGCCCTACCCTATCCAGGCCCTACCCTATCCAGGCCCTGCCCTATCCAGGCCCTACCCTATCCAGGCCCTACCCTATCCAGGCCCTACCCTATCCAGGCCCTACCCTATCCAGGCCCTGCCCTATCCAGGCCCTGCCCTATCCAGGCCCTACCCTATCCAGGCCCTACCCTATCCAGGCCCTGCCCTATCCAGGCCCTAACCTATCCAGGCCCTACCCTATCCAGGCCCTGCCCTATCCAGGCCCTGCCCTATCCAGGCCCTACCCCATCCAGGCCCTACCCTATCCAGGCCCTACCCTATCCAGGCCCTGCCCTATCCAGGCCCTACCCTATCCAGGCCCTACCCTATCCAGGCCCTGCCCTATCCAGGCCCTACCCTATCCAGGCCCTACCCTATCCAGGCCCTGCCCTATCCAGGCCCTACCCTATCCAGGCCCTACCCTATCCAGGCCCTACCCTATCCAGGCACTGCCCTATCCAGGCCCTACCCTATCCAGGCCCTACCCTATCCAGGCCCTGCCCTATCCAGGCCCTACCCTATCCAGGCCCTGCCCTATCCAGGCCCTGCCCTATCCAGGCCCTACCCTATCCAGGCCCTACCCTATCCAGGCCCTGCCCTATCCAGGCACTGCCCTATCCAGGCCCTACCCTATCCAGGCCCTACCCTATCCAGGCCCTACCCTATCCAGGCCCTGACCTATCCAGGCCCTACCCTATCCAGGCCCTACCCTATCCAGGCCCTACCCTATCCAGGCACTGCCCTATCCAGGCCCTACCCTATCCAGGCCCTACCCTATCCAGGCCCTACCCTATCCAGGCCCTGCCCTATCCAGGCCCTGCCCTATCCAGGCCCTACCCTATCCAGGCCCTGCCCTATCCAGGCCCTGCCCTATCCAGGCCCTACCATATCCAGGCCCTACCCTATCCAGGCCCTGCCCTATCCAGGCCCTACCCTATCCAGGCCCTACCCTATCCAGGCCCTACCCTATCCAGGCCCTGCCCTATCCAGGCCCTACCCTATCCAGGCCCTACCCTATCCAGGCCCTACCCTATCCAGGCCCTGCCCGAAGCCCAAAGTCAGAAATAATTTCCTCCATTAGTAAATCCATTAGCTGCTGCTCTCTGTCTGTCAGCTCACTCTGCATGCACTCTGCTGGTGGTGTCTCTGAGTCTGTGAGTATCCGTAGACAGGGCTGGCTCCAGGCATAAGCCAAATAAGCAGTCGCTCAGGGTTCCAGGCAGCTAGGGGCATACATACTGTTGAGAGTTAGAATAGTTTGAAAAGTGGGCCCCCATTGATTTTGTTAGTCACTCTCACTCAGATATCGTTAACATGACATAAATCGTGGCAAATCTAGCTTAGGGCCCGCAAATGGCTAGAGCCGACACTGACCATAGCAGGACTGCTCTGCTCAATGAAGACACATGAGATAACAGTCAATTGTTAGCTACTTTTCGTCACTCTAAACTCCGACAAAACTCTGACTGTACTGTGCAGCAGAGAACGAACAAATGACTCAGCTTCAAAATGTTAATTATCAATTTTGTGACGAACCTGACGCACCTTAGTTATTGATGAAAAAACAGGTCCTAACCGTCCCTAACTCAATGTGTAATGTCGGGACCCATTGGGCTCAGGTCGGGTAGCAGAGCTCTACTGCAAGGCACTAACAACAAAGAGACCAACTGAACTCACACGTTGAGGATCAATTAGAAGTATGATGTTGCATTATTAACACTTTGTCTCATGCACGTTCTCTCTCTCTGTCACTCTCTCTGTCACTCTGTCTCTGTAAACATTAAACTCAAAAGTGTAAAGACATTTCAAATGTCATATTATGTGCAAATACTTAAAGTACAAAAGGGAAAATAAATAAACATAAATATAGGTTGTATTTACAATGGTGTTTGTTCTTCACTGGTTGCCCTTTTCTTGTGGCAACAGGTCACAAATCGTGCTGCTGTGATGTCACACTGTGGTATTTCACCCAATAGATATGGGAGTTTATCAAAATTGTTTTGAATTCTTTGTGGGACTGTGTAATCTGAGGGAAATATGTGTCTCTAACATGGTCATACATTTGGCAGGAGGTTAGGAAGTGCAGCTCAGTTTCCACCTCATTTTGTGGCTAGCGTGCACATAGCCTGTCTTCTCTTGAGAGACAGGTCTGCCTACAGCGGCCTTTCTCAATAGCAAATGTCATGACGTTGCCCTCTTTGGGTACAGCGAGCACCATCCCCCTCTCTCTGTCTCCTACATTTAGGCTGCTGCCACCTGAGGTCGTAAATTCCTGGAGGAGATTATCTCCTCATGGCCACAGTATAGAGAGGGAGGGAGTTTTCATAGAGAGAACAAAGGATTTCTTCCACCTCACAGAACTTGAGGTCCGAACAACATGTATGTTCTGGAGAAGGTCTAAAACATCGGTGAAGAATCCAGCTACAAACTGGTCCGTTTGGTACAGTTTTGTGAAACTCATGGGAGACAATACGGCCACATTACCATAACGCTGTTTATATAATGGCCTCAGTTATGAGGCTTGCATCTAATTGCTGTGCAGGATGAATAAGGAAAGATTATGCGAGAGAATTTGATTTCTATGTAAAGTTTCACTTAAGTCACTGGCACGCCCCCATGAACACAGTTAGGACCTGGCGTCATGAGACAGCCTCAAATCAATCAAATCAAATTTTATTTGTCACATACACATGGTTAGCAGATGTTAATGCGAGTGTAGCGAAATGCTTGTGCTTCTAGTTCCGACAATGCAGTAATAACCAACAAGTAATCTAACTAACAATTCCAAAACTACTGTCTTATACACAGTGTAAGGGGATAAAGAAGATGTACATAAGGATATATGAATGAGTGATGGTACAGAGCAGCATAGGCAAGATACAGTAGATTATATCGAGTACAGTATATACATATGAGATGAGTATGTAAACAAAGTGGCATAGTTAAAGTGGCTAGTGATACATGTATTACATAAGGATGCAGTCGATGATATAGAGTACAGTATATACGTATGCATATGAGATGAATAAAGTAGGGTAAGTAACATTATATAAGGTAGCATTGTTTAAAGTGGCTAGTGATATATTTACATAATTTCCCATCAATTCCCATTATTAAAGTGGCTGGAGTTGAGTCAGTGTCATTGTCAGTGTGTTGGCAGCAGCCACTCAATGTTAGTGGTGGCTGTTTAACAGTCTGATGGCCTTGAGATAGAAGCTGTTTTTCAGTCTCTCGGTCCCAGCTTTGATGCACCTGTATTGACCTCGCCTTCTGGATGATAGCGGGGTGAACAGGCAGTGGCTCGGGTGGTTGTTGTCCTTGATGATCTTTATGGCCTTCCTGTGACATCGGGTGGTGTAGGTGTCCTGGAGGGCAGGTAGTTTGCCCCCGGTGATGCGTTGTGCAGACCTCACTACCCTCTGGAGAGCCTTACGGTTGAGGGCGGAGGAGTTGCCGTACCAGGCGATGATACAGCCCGCCAGGATGCTCTCGATTGTGCATCTGTAGAAGTTTGTGAGTGCTTTTGGTGACAAGCCGAATTTCTTCAGCCTCCTGAGGTTGAAGAGGCGCTGCTGCGCCTTCTTCACGATGCTGTCTGTGTGAGTGGACCAATTCAGTTTGTCTGTGATGTGTATGCCGAGGAACTTAAAACTTGCTACCCTCTCCACTACTGTTCCATCGATGTGAATAGGGGGGTGTTCCCTCTGCTGTTTCCTGAAGTCCACAATCATCTCCTTAGTTTTGTTGACGTTGAGTGTGAGGTTATTTTCCTGACACCACACTCCGAGGGCCCTCACCTCCTCCCTGTAGGCCGTCTCGTCGTTGTTGGTAATCAAGCCTACCACTGTTGTGTCGTCCGCAAACTTGATGATTGAGTTGGAGGCGTGCGTGGCCACGCAGTCGTGGGTGAACAGGGAGTACAGGAGAGGGCTCAGAACGCACCCTTGTGGGGCCCCAGTGCTGAGGATCAGTGGGGAGGAGATGTTGTTGCCTACCCTCACCACCTGGGGGCGGCCCGTCAGGAAGTCCAGTACCCAGTTGCACAGGGCGGGGTCGAGACCCAGGGTTGATGACGAGCTTGGAGGGTACTATGGTGTTGAATGCCGAGCTGTAGTCGATGAACAGCATTCTCACATAGGTATTCCTCTTGTCCAGATGGGTTAGGGCAGTGTGCAGTGTGGTTGAGATTGCATCGTCTGTGGACCTATTTGGGCGGTAAGCAAATTGGAGTGGGTCTAGGGTGTCAGGTAGGGTGGAGGTGATATGGTCCTTGACTAGTCTCTCAAAGCACTTCATGATGACGGATGTGAGTGCTACGGGGCGGTAGTCGTTTAGCTCAGTTACCTTAGCTTTCTTGGGAACAGGAACAATGGTGGCCCTCTTGAAGCATGTGGGAACAGCAGACTGGTATAGGGATTGATTGAATATGTCCGTAAACACACCGGCCAGCTGGTCTGCGCATGCTCTGAGGGCGCGGCTGGGGATGCCGTCTGGGCCTGCAGCCTTGCGAGGGTTAACAAGTTTAAATGTCTTACTCAACTCGGCTGCAGTGAAGGAGAGACCGCATGTTTTCGTTGCAGGCCGTGTCAGTGGCACTGTATTGTCCTCAAAGCGGGCAAAAAAGTTATTTAGTCTGCCTGGGAGCAAGACATCCTGGTCCGTGACTGGGCTGGATTTCTTCCTGTAGTCCGTGATTGACTGTAGACCCTGCCACATGCCTCTTGTGTCTGAGCCGTTGAATTGAGATTCTACTTTGTCTCTGTACTGACGCTTAGCTTGTTTGATAGCCTTGCGGAGGGAATAGCTGCACTGTTTGTATTCGGTCATGTTACCAGACACCTTGCCCTGATTAAAAGCAGTGGTTCGCGCTTTCAGTTCCACACGAATGCTGCCATCAATCCACGGTTTCTGGTTAGGGAATGTTTTAATCGTTGCTATGGGAACGACATCTTCAACGCACGTTCTAATGAACTCGCACACCGAATCAGCGTATTCGTCAATATTGTTATCTGACGCAATACGAAACATGTCCCAGTCCACGTGATGGAAGCAGTCTTGGAGTGTGGAGTCAGCTTGGTCGGACCAGCGTTGGACAGACCTCAGCGTGGGAGCCTCTTGTTTCTGCTCTTCCGAATAAAACCCCCACCTTGAGAATTTCTCAATAGACCAAAGGTTGCAGACCAGCTTACCTCGATAACGACAGGGCCAAGGTTTGAGACGATTGCTGAATCTTTTTCGACAGAATAAGAACAAGTCTTTGATATTAATTACAAGTCTGCAGCTAGGAATTCGTTATCATTGAACGTGAAGACCGACAACTGCCAAAACATCTATTCTATAACGACATGAATGAATGTCACTCTGAACTATCCATTCTAACCACGACAGAGAGAAAGAGGGCGGACAGACTCTCCAACAGAAACAAACTTTTCAACAGAGATCCCGACGACACATTGAGCGTAAATATATATATTGATTGCAATTGTTCCCGAATGAGTGAGTGTTCATGTGTAAAGGATTAGCATTTCAATTGTTATAATTATCAACTGTGTGTTGTCTTATCTCAGTCGACCCCCACTTCCCTTTGTGTCCACCAAGCCGCGATGCCGGTTTATCCCACTAGGGAAACTCCGTTATCATTTCTTTCTAACTATCTACTGTTTGTTTATGCATTTCTGTGAATTACTTAGTTACTAAATAAATGATTTAAGACAATTGATGTATGGATGACTCATAGTGAAGACTGGGTTCGTGCAGATAACCAAGAATTTACAACGTTTGGAATGAGACTAACTTGAGGTAAATAATAATTAATTAATTCGAAGACTAATTGATCAGATATTAAATATCTGAAGAGTTATATAAGGAAAATTATAACTTGGTAAACTGAATATTTTCCTTGGTGCCCTGACTTCCTAGTTAATTACAGTTACATGATTAATCAGTTTAATCGCGTAATAATAATTACAGAGAGTTATTTGATATATAAGTCTTCAGTTTAATGATGCCAAAGACACGACACAAGGCCATGCTCACTGAGTCTGTACATAGCCAAAGCTTTCCATAAGTTTGGGTTAGTCACAGTGGTCAGGTATTCTGCCACTGTGTACTTTCTGTTTAGGGCCAAACAGCATTCTAGTTTGCTCTGTTGTTTTGTTCATTCTTTCCAATGTGTCAAGTAATTATCTTTTTGTTTTCTCATTATTTGGTTGGGTCTAATTGTGTTGCTGTCCTGGGGCTCTGTGTGGTCTGTTTGTGTTTGTGAACAGAGCCCCGGGTCCAGCTTGCTTAGGGGACTCTTCTCCAGGTTCATCTCTCTGTAGTTGATGGCTTTGTTATGGAAGGTTAGGGAATCTCTTCCTTTTAGGTGGTTTTAAAATTTTACAGCTTTGTTCTGGATTTTGATAACTAGCGGGTATCGGCCTAATTCTTCCCTGCATGCATTGTTTGGTGTTTTATGTTGTATAGAGAGGATATTTTTGCAGAATTCTGCATGCAGTCTCAGTGTCTGTCCCATTTTGTGAAGTCTTGGTTGGTGAGCGGACCCCAGACCCCAGACAACCTTAAAGGGCAATGGGTTCTATAACTGATTAAATGGGTTCTATCACTGATTAAATGGGTTCTATAACTGATTAAATGGGTTCTAGAACTGATTCAAGTATTTTTAGCCAGATGTCAAATTGTATGTTCCTTTTGATGGCATAAAAGGCCCTTCTTACCTTGTCTCTCAGATCGTTCACAGCATTGTGGAAGTTACCTGTGGCGCTGATGTTTAGGCTGAATATGTATAGTTTTGTGTGTGTTCTAGGGCAACAGAGTCTAAATGGAATTTGTATTGGTGGTCCTGGGAACTGGACCTTTTTTGGAACACCATTATTTTGGTCTTACTGAGATTTACAGTCAGGGCTCAGGTCTGTCAGGGCCCAGGTCTGTCAGGGCCCAGGTCTGTCAGGGCCCAGGTCTGTCAGGGCCCAGGTCTGACAGAATCTGTGCAGAATATCTAGGTGCTGCTGGAGGCCCTCCTTGGTTGGCAACAGAAGAAAACATCAGCAAACAGTAGACATTTGACTTCAGATTCTAGCAGGGTAAGGCCGGGGGCTGCAGACTGTTCTAGTGCCCTCGCCAATTCGTTGATATATATGTTGAAGAGGGTGGGGCTTAAGCTGCATCCCTGTCTCACCCCCTGGCCCTGTGGAAAGAAATCGGTTTTTTTGCCAATTTTAACAGCACACTTATTGTTTGTGTACATGGATTTTACAATGTAGTATGTTTTTCCCCCAACACCACTTTCATCAATTTGGTATTTTCTGATAGTGACATGGACGATTGCGGCAGGATTGATTTGATGTTGGTGGATGGGTGAGTAAGTGGGTAAGTGGATGGGTGGATGGGTGAGCCATGTGGTTTGCTGGGCCTTTGTATGTGTATGTGGTAACAGTAACAGTACAGTACAGGAACTATACAGACAGTCACTATAATGTACAGCAGTGCTAACCATTCTGTGAGTAGAACATTATGCAGGTTTTAGTAGCACTAGGAAGTAGAACATTATGCAGGTTTTAGTAGCACTAGGAAGTAGAACATTATGCAGGTTTTAGTAGCACCAGGAAGTAGAATGTTATGTAGGCTTTAGTAGCACCAGGAAGTAGAACATTATGCAGGTTTTAGTAGCACCAGGAAGTAGAACATTATGCAGGTTTTAGTAGCACTAGGAAGTAGAACATTATGCAGGTTTTAGTAGCACCAGGAAGTAGAACATTATGCAGGTTTTAGTAGCACTAGGAAGTAGAACATTATGTAGGTTTGAGTAGCACCAGGAAGTAGAACTACACTTATACCACATATGGAAACAGCAGAGGCCATAGAAAGAGGCACAAGTCATACGAGCCACAATAAAGTGATAAAGAGATGAAGGGGAGAGAGGTGTTATGAATGATGTTATGAATGGAAAAAGGAGGTAGTGAGAGAGAGATGGTGGTAAGAAGCTAACATTTCATAGTAAGTAATTTAGCTGGTACAGGGTACTGTAGTCTGATCCATCCCTTATCATGTAGCTTGTACAGGGTACTGTAGTCTGATCCATCCTTTATCATGTGGCTGGTACAGGGTACTGTAGTCTGATCCATCCCTTATCATGTAGCTTGTACAGGGTACTGTAGTCTGATCCATCCCTTTCAGTATATACACATAACACACTGTGAATGCCAAAGCCTTCTGCAGGCTGGTCCACTCCCACTCATGCCACATCAACCATAAACAACGCAATACCTTAGGGCAATCTGTAATGTGTTCTATACTATCTTTCTCTACCCACTCACACACACACAGACACACAGACAGACAGACAGACAGACAGACAGACAGACAGACAGACAGACAGACAGACAGACAGACAGACAGACAGACAGACAGACAGACAGACAGACAGACAGACAGACAGACAGACAGACACTAGCATCTATCCTCATTAGCTACCAAATGTGGAGAACATAGCATTTACTTCCTGACCAGGAGCTGCAACAACACGTTTAAGCTGAACCATCGGTAATGAGCCAGTCAGACACCAAGAGATCTCAGTGCAGTCTATATGTTCCTGTGTTTTATAGACACTGAATGTACAAAACATTAGGAACACCTTCCTTATATTAATGCACTCCTTTTCACCCTCAGAACAGCCTCAATTCGTCAGGGCATGGACTCTACAAGGTGTTGAAAGCGTTCCACAGGGATGCTGACTCTTGTTGACTCCAATGCATAACACAGTTGTGTCAAGTTGGCTGGATGTCCTTTGGGTGGGGGACCATTCTTGATACACACAGGAAACTGTTGAGCGTAAAAACCACGCAGCGTTACAGATCTTGACGCAAAGCGGTGCACCAGGCACCTACTACCATATCCTGTTCTACCATACCCTGTTCAACCATACCCTGTTCTACCATACCCGGTTCTACCATACCCTGTTCAACCATACCCTGTTCTACCATACCCTGTTCTACCATACCCTGTTCAACCATACCCTGTTCAACCATACCCTGTTCTACCATACCCTGTTCAACCATACCCTGTTCTACCATACCCTGTTCAACCATACCCTGTTCAACCATACCCTGTTCTACCATACCCTGTTCTACCATACCCGGTTCAACCATACCCTGTTCGACCATACCCTGTTCAACCATACCCTGTTCAACCATACTCTGTTCTACCATACCCTGTTCTACCATACCCTGTTCTACCATACCCTGTTCAACCATACCCTGTTCTACCATACCCTGTTCAACCATACCCTGTTCTACCATACCCTGTTTTACCATACCCTGTTCAACGGCACTTCAATCTTTTGTCTTGCCCATTCACCCTCTGAATGACACACATACACAATCCATGTCTCAATTGTCTCAAGGATTAAAAATCCTTCTTTAACCCGTCTCCTCCCCTTCATCTACACTGATTGAAGTGGCATCAATAAGGGATCATAGCTTTCACCTGGATTCACCTGTTCTAAAGTTTTGTACACTCAGTGTATATAGTGGGGAGAACAAGTATTTGATACACTGCCGATTTTTTCCTACTTACAAAGCATGTAGAGGTCTGTAATTTTTATCATAGGTACACTTCAACTGTGAGAGACGGAATCTAAAACAAAAATCCAGAAAATCACATTGTATGATTTTTAAGTAATTAATTTGCATTTTATTGCATGACATAAGTATTTGATACATCAGAAAAGCAGAACCTAATATTTGGTACAGAAACCTTTGTTTGCAATTACAGAGATCATACGTTTCCTGTAGTTCTTGATCAGGTTTGCGCACACTGCAGCAGGGATTTTGGCCCACTCCTCCATACAGACCTTCTCCAGATCCTTCAGGTTTCGGGGCTGTCACTGGGCAATACGGACTTTCAGCTCCCTCCAAAGATTTTCTATTGGGTTCAGGTCTGGAGACTGGCTAGGCCACTCCAGGACCTTGAGATGCTTCTTACGGAGCCACTCCTTAGTTGCCCTGGCTGTGTGTTTCAGGGTCGTTGTCATGCTGGAAGACCCAGCCACGACCCATCTTCAATGCTCTTACTGAGGGAAGGAGGTTGTTGGCCAAGATCTCGCGATACATGGCCCATCCATCCTCCCCTCAATATGGTGCATTCGTCCTGTCCCCTTTGCAGAAAAGCATTCCCAAAGATTGATGTTTCCACCTCCATGCTTAACGGTTGGGATGGTGTTCTTGGGGTTGTACTCATCCTTCTTCTTCCTCCAAACATGGCGAGTGTAGTTTAGACCAAAAAGCTCTATTTTTGTCTCATCAGACCACATGACCTTCTCCCATTCCTCCTCTGGATCATCCAGATGGTCATTGGCAAACTTCAGACGGGCCTGGAAATGCGCAGGCTTGAGCAGGGGCCGACCTTGCATGCACTGCAGGATTTTAATCCATGACGGCATAGTGTGTTACTAATGGTTTTCTTTGAGACTGTGGTCCCAGCTCTCTTCAGGTCATTGACCAGTTCCTGCCGTGTAGTTCTGGGCTGATCCCTCACCTTCCTCATTGATGCCCCACGAGGTGAGATCTTGCATGGAGCCCCAGATCGAGGGTGATTGACCGTCATCTTGAACTTCTTCCATTTTCTAATAATTGCGCCAACAGTTGTTGCCTTCTCATCAAGCTGCTTGGCTATTGTCCTGTAGCCCATCCCAGCCTTGTGCAGGTCTACAATTTTATCCCTGATGTCCTTACACAGCTCGCTGGTCTTGGCCATTGTGGAGAGGTTGGAGTCTGTTTGATTGAGTGTGTGGACAGGTGTCTTTTATACAGGTAACGAGTTCAAACAGGTGCAGTTAATACAGGTAATGAGTGGAGAACAGGAGGGCATCTTAAAGAAAAACGAACAGGTCTGTGAGAGCCGGAATTCTTACTGGTTGGTAGGTGATCAAATAAAATTAGCAATAAAATGCTAATTACTTACTTAAAAATCATACAATGTGATTTTCTGGATTTTTGTTTTAGATTCCGTCACTCACAGTTGAAGTGTACCTATGATAAAAATTACAGACCTCTACATGCTTTGTAAGTAGGAAAACCTGCAAAATCGGCAGTGTATCAAATACTTATTCCTCCCACTGTATATCCACACTATTAGGATGAAATTGAAAAGACCACCTGAGATTTCAGCCTGTTTTGGTGGGACGGAGTTTTGGCCTTCCATGGTGACATCACCAGGCGGAATGAGCTAATAGACCAAAACAGAGAGTTTCAAACCGCTCAGCGAATAACAGCTAGTTTCCATGTCACATTAGGCTCCTCCAGCTAGGACTCAGACAACTCCCAGACAGTCAGAGAAAGTTCTTGCTTGAGAAATTGCTCGTTGCTAAATAGCTATTTTTGTTTCTTTTTTACCATTTTAACTGAAAACAATCACAGTAAGGTACTTAATTGTTACCCAGAAATGATTTGATATTGAGATAAAAATGGCTGCATTGTGGGCCTGTAAAAGACAGTGTGGTGGCATCCATAATAGCAATCTATGGGCCCTGGTCAACAGTAGTGCACTACCCTATGGGCTCTGGTCAACAGTAGTACACTACCCTGTGGGTCCTGGTCAACAGTAGTACTGGTCCTGGTCAACAGTAGTACACTACCCTATGGGCCCTGGTCAACAGTAGTGCACTACTGTTGACCAGGGCCCATAGGGTAGTGCACTACCCTATGGGCCTTGGTCAACAGTAGTGCACTACCCTATGGGCCCTGGTCAACAGTAGTGCACTATAGGGTGCCATTTGGAACGCAGTGGGTGTGGCAGTCCTCTGCTCAGAACGTGTTTCAGATGACCCTGACAGAGACCAATGATGCTCCGCCCCTGTTAGAGAAAAATGATGCTCCGCCCCTGTTAGAGACCAATGATGCTTCGCCCCTGTTAGAGACCAATGATGCTTCGCCCCTGTTAGAGACCAATGACGCTCTGCCCTTTTAGAGACCAATGATGCTCTGCCCCTTTTAGAGACCAATGATGCTCTGCCCCTTTTAGAGACCAATGATGCTCCGCCCCTGTTAGAGAACAATGATGCTCTGCCCTTTTAGAGACCAATGATGCTCTGCCCCTTTTAGAGACCAATGATGCTCCGCCCCTGTTAGAGAACAATGATGCTCCGCCCCTTTTAGAGACCAATGATGCTCTGCCCCTGTTAGAGAACATTGATGCTCCGCCCCTGTTAGAGAACAATGATGCTCCGCCCCTTTTAGAGACCAATGATGCTCTGCCCCTGTTAGAGAACATTGATGCTCTGCCCCTGTTAGAGAACAATGATGCTGGACAATGATGAATCCCCGGACAACAGCACTGCACCCCCAACAGCAACTCGCCCAAGCCTTCCCCATTTCTCCTTCTCCCAAATCCATTCAGCTGATGTTCTGAAAGAGCTGCAAAATCTGGACCCCTACAAATCAGCCGGGCTAGACAATCTGGACCCTTTCTTTCTAAAATTATCTGCCGAAATTGTTGCCACCCCTATTACTAGCCTGTTCAACCTCTCTTTCGTGTCGTCTGAGATTCCCAAAGATTGGAAAGCAGCTGCGGTCATCCCCCTCTTCAAAGGGGGGGACACTCTTGACCCAAACTGCTACAGACCTATATCTATCCTACCGTGCCTTTCTAAGGTCTTCGAAAGCCAAGTCAACAAACAGATTACCGACCATTTCGAATCTCACCATACCTTCTCTGCTATGCAATCTGGTTTCAGAGCTGGTCATGGGTGCACCTCAGCCACGCTCAAGGTCCTAAACGATATCTTAACCGCCATCGATAAGAAACATTACTGTGCAGCCGTATTCATTGATCTGGCCAAGGCTTTCGACTCTGTCAATCACCATATCCTCATCGGCAGACTCGACAGCCTTGGTTTCTCAAATGATTGCCTCGCCTGGTTCACCAACTACTTCTCTGATAGAGTTCAGTGTGTCAAATCGGAGGGTCTGCTGTCCGGACCTCTGGCAGTCTCTATGGGGGTGCCACAGGGTTCAATTCTTGGACCGACTCTCTTCTCTGTATACATCAATGAGGTCGCTCTTGCTGCTGGTGAGTCCTTGATCCACCTCTACGCAGACGACACCATTCTGTATACTTCCGGCCCTTCTCTGGACACTGTGTTAACAACCCTCCAGGCAAGCTTCAATGCCATACAACTCTCCTTCCGTGGCCTCCAATTGCTCTTGAATGCAAGTAAAACTAAATGCATGCTCTTCAACCGATCGCTGCCTGCACCTACCCGCCTGTCCAACATCACTACTCTGGACGGCTCTGACTTAGAATACGTGGACAACTACAAATACTTAGGTGTCTGGTTAGATTGTAAACTCTCCTTCCAGACCCATATCAAACATCTCCAATCCAAAGTTAAATCTAGAATTGGCTTCCTATTTCGCAACAAAGCATCCTTCACTCATGCTGCCAAACATACCCTTGTAAAACTGACCATCCTACCAATCCTCGACTTTGGCGATGTCATTTACAAAATAGCCTCCAATACCCTACTCAACAAATTGGATGCAGTCTATCACAGTGCAATCCGTTTTATCACCAAAGCCCCATATACTACCCACCATTGCGACCTGTACGCTCTCGTTGGCTGGCCCTCGCTTCATACTCGTCGCCAAACCCACTGGCTCCATGTCATCTACAAGACACTGCTAGGTAAAGTCCCCCCTTATCTCAGCTCGCTGGTCACCATAGCATCTCCCACCTGTAGCACACGCTCCAGCAGGTATATCTCTCTAGTCACCCCCAAAACCAATTCTTTCTTTGGCCGCCTCTCCTTCCAGTTCTCTGCTGCCAATGACTGGAACGAACTACAAAAATCTCTGAAACTGGAAACACTTATCTCCCTCACTAGCTTTAAGCACCAACTGTCAGAGCAGCTCACAGATTACTGCACCTGTACATAGCCCACCTATAATTTAGCCCAAACAACTACCTCTTTCCCAACTGTATTTAATTTTAATTTATTTATTTATTTTGCTCCTTTGCACCCCATTCTTTTTTTATTTCTACTTTGCACATTCTTCCATTGCAAAACTACCATTCCAGTATTTTACTTGCTATATTGTATTTACTTTGCCATCTTGGCCTTTTTTGCCTTTACCTCCCTTCTCACCTCATTTGCTCACATTGTATATAGACTTGTTTATACTGCATTATTGACTGTATGTTTGTTTTTACTCCATGTGTAACTCTGTGTCGTTTTATCTGTCGAACTGCTTTGCTTTATCTTGGCCAGGTCGCAATTGTAAATGAGAACTTGTTCTCAACTTGCCTACCTGGTTAAATAAAGGTAAAATAAAAATAAATAAATAAAATGCTCCGCCCCTTTTAGAGACCAATGTGCTCCGCCCCCGTTAGAGAACATTGATGCTCCGCCCCTGTTAGAGAACATTGATGCTCTGCCCCTTTTAGAGAACAATGATAATTCGCCCCTGTTAGAGAACAATGATGCTCCGCCCCTGTTAGAGAACAATGATGCTCCGCCCCTGTTAGAGAACAATGATGCTCCGCCCCTGTTAGAGACCAATGATGCTCCGCCCTTGTCAGAGACCAATGATGCTCCGCCCCTGTCAGAGACCATTGATACTCCGCCCCTGTTATAGACCAATGATGCTTCGCCCCTGTCAAAGACCAATGATACTCTGTTCCTGTGAATGATCTCATAATCAGAACCATAGATCAGTGGAACAGTGGAACCCACCACACTGCACTTTTACATGAGATATTAGCTAATAACAATTACTGCATTATTATTATTACAATCCTTCAGATCAGTTCAACCAAACGCTGTGATTTGGTACATGAGCTATGAATCTTACTGTGTGCTTCCCTAATACTGGTATGTACCTCAACTGGTACATGAGCTATGAATCTTACTGTGTGCTTCCCTAATACTGGTATGTACCTCAACTGGTACATGAGCTATGAATCTTACTGTGTGCTTCCCTAATACTGGTATGTAACTCAACTGGTACATGAGCTATGAATATTACTGTGTGCTTCCCTAATACTGGTATGTAACTCAACTGGTACATGAGCTATGAATCTTACTGTGTGCTTCCCTAATACTGGTATGTAACTCAACTGGTACATGAGCTATGAATCTTACTGTGTGCTTCCCTAATACTGGTATGTAACTCAACTGGTACATTAGCTATGAATATTACTGTGTCCTTCCCTAATACTGGTATGTAACTCAACTGGTACATGAGCTATGAATATTACTGTGTGCTTCCCTAATACTGTTATGTAACTCAACTGGTACATGAGCTAATAGCTATTAAAAACTCAAGTGTTGAACTTGCAATGAATGTGATATATGGTTGTTTTAACCACCTTAATGCAGTGAATGTAAGTCTCTCTGTATAAGACCGTCTGCTAAATGACTGTAAATGAATGTAAAGGTACTACAGTATGTATGATAATGCTTCCCTAATAATGTTATGTGTATTTCGATTTCCACCTGGTCAGATAGACTAGTAGTTGTTTGGTCAGTGTGTTGTGTAACCACGGCAACAGTATCAGCTGTGAATTGTGTAACTAGGGCAACAGTATCAGGTGTGAGTTGTGCTGCTGTTAGCAGCCAGACATGGTTAGTGTTTGGTCCTGCAGTGCAAACACATTGTCTTGGCTGTGTGTGTGTGTGTGTGTGTGGGTGTGTGTGTGTGTGTGTGTGTGTGTGTGTGTGTGTGTGTGTGTGTGTGAGTGTTTGGTCTGGGTGGGTGTGTGGGTGTGTGTGTGTGTGGGTGTGTGTGTTGTGGGGTGTGTGGCGTGTGTGTGTGTGTGTGTGTGGTATGTGGTGTGTGTGTGACATGTGTGTGTGTGGCGTGTGTGTGTGTGACGTGTGTGTGTGGCGTGTGTGTGTGTGTGTGTCTGTGTGTGTGTGTGCTACAGATCTGTGGCCAGTGTTTCCTACCCTGTCCGTTGTGCTACAGCCTGCAGCCACACAGAACACAATCTGCTCCTAATGCAAGCAGGCATGGCATGTAAACTCACCACTAAAATAGGCTGGCTGTGCTTCACTCTGTGACACCTCTCACACAGTCTCAGACACATGCACACATACAGAAACACACACGCACAGACAGACAGACAGACAGACAGACAGACAGACAGACAGACAGACAGACAGACAGACAGACAGACAGACAGACAGACAGACAGACAGACAGACAGACAGACAGACAGACAGACAGACAGACAGACAGACAGACATACAGAAACACACACGCACAGACAGACAGACAGACAGACAGACAGACAGACAGACAGACAGACAGACAGACAGACAGACAGACAGACATACAGAAACACACACGCACAGACAGACAGACAGACAGACAGACAGACAGACAGACAGACAGACAGACAGACAGACAGACAGACAGACAGACAGACAGACAGACAGACAGACAGACAGACAGACAGACAGACAGACAGACAGACAGACAGACAGACAGACAGACAGACAGACAGACAGATACCTCCCTTATCTTACCTCATTTGCACACACCGTATAAAGACTTTTTGTTTATTCCATGTGTTGTTGCTGTTGTTGTTGTTTGTGTATCACTGCTATGCTTTATCTTGGCCAGGTCTCAGTTGTAAATGAGAACTTGTTCTCGACGGACCTACCTGGTTAAATAAAGGTGAAATAAAAAAACAGAAACACACCCACAGAGAGAAACACACCCACAGAGAGAAACACACCCACAGAGAGAAACACACCCACAGAGAGAAACACACCCACAGAGAGAAACACACCACACACACATTGAAGATTGAGAGTGTGCCTCAGAAGCGTTAGGGTTAGGGTTAGAAGCAGGGTTAGGGTTAGGGGTTAGGATTAGAAGCAGGGTTAGGGTTAGGGGTTAGGATTAGAAGCAGGGTTAGAGTTAGAAGCAAGGTTAGGCGTTAGGGTAAGAAGCAGGGTTAGGGTAAGAAGCAGGGTTAGGGTTAGGAGCAGGGTTAGGGTTAGGAGCAGGGTTAGGGTTAGGAGCAGGGTTAGGGTTAGGAGCAGGGTTAGGGTTAGGAGCAGGGTTAGGGTTAGGAGCAGGGTTAGGGTTAGGGTTAGAAGCAGGGTTAGGGTAAGAAGTTAGGGTTAGGGTTAGAAATAGGGTTAGGGTTAGTAGCAGGGTTAGAAGCAGGGTTTGGGTTAGGAGCAGGGTTAGGGTTAGGGTTAGGGTTAGAAGCAGGGTTAGGGTTAGAAGCAGGGTTAGGGTAAGAAGCAGGGTGGTAGTTTGGAGCAGGATTAGGGTTAGGAGCAGGGTTAGGGTTAGAAGCAGGGTAAGGGTTTGGAGCAGGGTTAGGGTTAGGAGCAGGGTTAGGGTTAGGAGCAGGGTAAGGGTTTGGAGCAGGGTTAGGGTTAGGAGCAGGGTTAGGGTTAGGGATTGTGCCGGTAATGTGATCTCATTGTCTCACTGTGGAATTGCCTTCTGAGAGAGGACCTGGCAATGTGTGCGCGCGTGTGTGTGTGTGCGTTGAGAGGAGCAGGAAGAAAGTGAGAGCAAGCCTGTCAAAACAGACAACACCAACTCCCTTAGTTACTCGGGGAGATCACTAAAGACCTGTGATGTGTGTCCAGGTCACCAGGTGTACGCCTTCCTCATCGCTCATAAAAAAATGTAACACCGACCCGCGATCCTCTGAGCCGGAGCAGTTTAGACCACTCCGCCAGCGCCGTCCACAACGTTCTAGCAAGCGTTTGTCCATAAAATGTTGGATTTCAAATTGATACTGTGAGATCTTGTTGAGTTACTAAAGCTAGCTACCTCTCTCTAGTCTCCTGCTCCCTAGGCCTGGTACTGTTGAAGTCGGATGTTTACATACACTTATGTTGGAGTCATTAAAACTTGTTTTTCAACCACTACACACATTTCATGTTAACAAACTATAGTTTTGGCAAGTCGGTTAGGACATCTACTTTGTACATGACACAAGTCATTTTTCCAACAATTGTTTACAGGCAGATTATTTCACTTTTATTCACTGTATCACAATTCCAGTGGGTCAGACGTTTAGATACACTAAGTCGACTGTGCCTTTAAACAGCTTGGAAAATACCAGATAATTATGTAATGGCTTTAGAAGCTTCTGATAGGCTAATTGATTTGCTTGACATCATGGGAAAATCGAAATAAATCAGCCAAGACCTCAGAAAAAAATGGTAGACCTCCACAAGTCTGGTTCATCCTTTGGAGTAATTTCCAAATGCCTGAAGGTACCCCGTTCATCTGTACAAACAATAGTACACAAGTATAAACACCATGGGACCATGCAGCCGTCATACCGCTCAGGAAAGAGATGAGAAATGTCCTCTGGTCTGATGAAACAATAATAGAACTGTTTGGCCATAATGACCATCGTTATGATTGGAGGAAAAAGGGGGATGCTTGCAAGCCGAAGAACACCTTCCCAACATTGAAACACGGGGGTGGCAGCATCATGTTGTGGGGGTGTGGGGATGGGGTTGTGGGGGTGTGGGGATGGGGGTGTGGAGGCATCATGTGGGGGTGCTTTGCTGCAGGAGGAACTGGTGCACTTCACAAAATAGATGGCGTCATGAGGAGAAAAATTATGTGGATATATTGAAGCAACATCTCAAGACATCAGTCAGGAAGTTAAAGCTTGGTCCCAAATGAGTCTTCCAAATGGACAATGACCCCAAGCATACTTCCAATGTTGTGGCAAAATGGCTTGAGGACAACAAAGTCAAGGTATTGGAGTGGCCATCACAAAGCCCTGACTTTAATTCTATAGAAAATGTGTGGGCAGACCTGAAAACGCATGTGCGAGCAAGGAGGCCCACAAACCTGACTCAGTTACACCAGCTCTGTCAGGAGGAATGGGCCAAAATTCACCCAACTTATTGTGGGAAGCTTGTGGAAGGCTACCCGAAACGCTTGACCCAAGATCACAATTTAAAGACAATGCTACCAGATACTAATTAAGTGTATGTAAACTTCTGACCCACTGGGAATGTGATGAAAGAAATAAAAGCTGAAATCAATCATTCTCTCTACTATTATTCTGACATTTCACATTCTTAAAATAAAGTGGTGATCCTAACTGACCTAAAACAGGGCATTTTTACTAGGATTAAATGTCAGGAATTGTGAAAAATGTACTTGGCTAAGGTGTATGTAAACTTCCAACTGTATATTCACATTAAGATGTTCAGCAGACACTGCTCTCCCCTCCATCCACTTGGGTTAGGGTTAATATGACATTTGTAATGTCTTTACTGTTTTGAAACTTCTGTATGTGTAATGTTTACTGTCAATCTTTTTGTTGTTTTTCACTTTATATATTCACTTTGTATGTTGTCTACCTCACTTGCTTTGGCAATGTTAACACATGTTTCCCATGCCAATAAAGCCCTTAAATTGAATTGAAATTGAATTGAGAGAGACAACAAGAGAGAGGAGAGGAGAGGAGAGGAGAGGAGAGGAGAGGAGAGGAGAGGAGAGGAGAGGAGAGGAGAGGAGAGGAGAGGAGAGGAGAGGAGAGGAGAGGAGAGGAGAGGAGAGGAGAGGAGAGGAGAGGAGAGGAGAGGAGAGGAGAGGAGAGGAGAGGAGAGGAGAGGAGAGGAGAGGAGAGGAGAGGAGAGGAGAGGAGAGGAGAGGAGAGAAAGCCTTGCACTGTTAAACTTCCTGACTGGGATCCACTGTCCACTGAGAGTATTCATTGTGTGTGACTGCATCCTTTGTGGGGAGAAAGGCATTTCAATGTCTCCCCTCTCCAGTGACTCAAGATACTATTTCATCTCTGTTTGCGTTCCAAATGGCACTATAGTGCACTATGTAGGGAACATTGTGACATTTGGGATGTAATCATCTTTGATTTCCACTGAAAGAACTTTGTTTTCAGTCAGCTTTTTTCGATTCATCACAGACTAAACAAAAATGTCTCTGAGATGTTTTGATTTACACAACACAGAAAACTATGTCACACGTTTACATTTTTTTTTGCAAAAATACCATCTCATACCATTGCTTTGAACAACAACCATGCACACATTACAGTGTCTGTCTGTCTGTCTGTCTGTCTGTCTGTCTGTCTGTCTGTCTGTCTGTCTGTGTGTGTGTGTTTGTGTGTGTGTGTTTGTTTGTGTGTGTGTTTGTTTGTTTGTGTGTGCTATAGACTCTCTCTGCTCTGAATCTGTCAGGAAACATGAGCTTTATTAGATTCAGGGCTGTCAGATGAGATGTGATTTCAGCATGATAGAGATCACTCCCCAGCACTATGTCACTCACACACACGCTCACATCTGGCAGGGCTATCAAATATGGACCTAATGAGATCACAATATGGCCACCCTATCTCTCTCTCTCTCTCTCTCTCTCTCTCTCTCTGTCACTCTCTCTGTCACTCTCTCTCTCCCTCTCTCTCTTTCTCTCTGTCACTCTCTCTCTCCCTCTCTCTACCCTCATCTTTCTCACTCTCTCTGTCTCTCTCTGTCTCTCTCTTTGTCTCTCTCTCTGTCTCTCTCTCTGTCTCTCTCTTTGTCTCTCTCTCTCTCTCTCTCTCTCTCTGTCACTCTCTCTCTCCCTCTCTCTCTTTCTCTCTGTCTCTCTCTCCCTCTCTCTACCCTCATCTTTCTCACTCTCTCTGTCTCTCTCTGTCACTCTCTCTCTCCCTCTCTCTACCCCCATCTTTCTCACTCTCTCTCTCTCTCTCTCTCTGTCTCTCTCTTTGTCTCTCTCTCTCTCTCTCTCTGTATCTCTCTCTTACTCTCCCCTTTCTTTTCTCTCTCTCTACCCTCATCTTTCTCGCTCTCTCTGTCACTCTCTCTCTCTCTTTCTCTCTTCCTCGTTCTCTCATCTCTCTTTCAATTCAAAGGGTCATTATCATTGGCATGATAAACATATGTTTACATTGCAGTAGGAAGTGAAATAAACAATAAACAAAAGTGAGAAAAAAATAACTCAACAGAAAACAATTGGAAATTAACAGTAAATATTGCACTGAATTTATATTCAAAAAAATATTTCAGGTGTTATATTATCAGCTATGTACAGTGTTTTGGCATTATAATGTTGTTTGTGCTCCACAGGTTGCCGTTTTCTCATGGCAACGGGCCACAAATCTTGCTGCTGTGATTGCATATTGCGATATTTCGCCAAACAGATATGGGAGTTTATCAATGTTTGATTTGTTTTCAAATTCATTTAGGGTCTGTGTGATCTGTGGGAAATATACAGTATGTCTCTAATATGGTCATACATTTGGCATGAGGTTAGGAAGTGCATCTCAGTTTCCACCTCATTTTGTGGGCAGTGTGAACATAGCACACATAGAGCCTGGTCTGTCTATGGTGGCCTCTCTCAATAGCAAGGCTATGCTCACTGAGTCAAGGACTTTCTTAATTTTGGGCCAGTCACTGTGGTCAGGTATTCTGCCACTGTGTACTCTCTGTTTAGGTTCAGTCACTGTGGTCAGGTATTCTGCCACTGTGTACTCTCTGTTTAGGTTCAGTCACTGTGGTCAGGTATTCTGCCACTGTTTACTCGCTGTTTAGGGCCAGGTAGAATTGCAATTTGCTCTGTTTTTGGTTGATTCTTTCCTATGTGATTTCTTATAGTTAGGTTCGGTCTATATGTCCTGGGACTCTGTGGGGTCTGCTTGTGTTTGTGAACAGAGAACCAGCTGGCCGATGAGACTCTTGTCTAGGTTCATCTCTCTGTAGGTGAGAACTTTGTGGTGGAAAGTGTGGGCATCACTTCCTTTTAAGTGGTTGTAGAATTTAACAGCTTTTCTCTGGATTTATAGTCTATAGTCTATAAATCCAGTCTTAATTCTGCTCTGCATGAATTGTTTGGTGTTTTGCGTTGTAGACAAAATATATTTTTTGCAGAACTGGGTGTTTGTCCCATTTTGTGAATTCTTAGTTGGTGAGCCCAGACCTCACAACCATAAAGGGCAATGGGTTCTATAACTGATTGAAGTATTTTTAGCCAGATCCTAATTGGGATGTCGAGTTTTATGTTCCTTTTGTTGGCATAGAATGCCCTTCTTGTCTCTCAGATCGTTCACAGCTTTGTGGAAGTTACCTGTGGCGCTGATGTTTATGCTGAGGTATGTATAGTGTTTTGTGTGCTCTAGTGCAACAATGTCTAGATATAATTTGTATTTGTGGTCCTGGGAACTGGACCTTGTTTGTAACACCATTATTTTTGTCTTTCTGAGATTCACTGTCAGGGTCCAGGTCTGACAGAATCTGTGCAGAAGATCTATGTCTTTATTGCTCATTTTAAAGTAACTGCACAATTGTTATTTGTGTACATAGATTTTATTTATTTATTTATTGTCATATGTTTTTCACCCAACCCAGCTTTCCATCAATTTGTATAGCAGACCCTCGTGGCAAAATGAAATCATTTCAAATAAACAAAGCATGAGAAGACTTTTCTTTTCTTTTGTTTGTTTGTCAACAAGGGTGTGCAGGATGTATATACGTGGTCTGTCATACAGTATTTTGGTAAGAAGCCAATTTTACATTTGCTCAGGACATGGTTTTCACTGAGGAAATATTGGAGTCTGCTGTTTATTATACAGCAGAGGATTTTTCTGAGATTCCTCAGCTGTTGACACAGATTCCATGATAATTATTGGGGTCAAATTTGTCTTCACTTTTGTGGATTGTGGTAACCAGACCTTGACTAAAATGTAAATGTACACCATCAACCCCATAGGCCTTTTTGTGTTCTGGTAGTCTTTAAAAGCTGATTCTCAGTTTTGTCAATTATAATGTACAGTTGAAGTCGGAAGTTTACATACACTTAGGTTGGAGTCATTAAAACTTGTTTTTCAACCACTCCACAAATGTCTTGTTAACAAACTATAGTTTTGGCAAGTCAGTTAGGACATCTACTTTGTGCACGACACAAGTCATTTTTCCAACAATTGTTTACAAACAGATTATTTCACCTATAATTCACTGTATCACAACTCTAGTAGGTCAGAAGTTTACATACACTAAGTTAACTGTGCCTTTAAACAGCTTGGAAAATTCCAGAAAATTATGTCATGCCTTTAGAGGCTTCGGATCGGCTAATTGACATAATTTGAGTCAATTGGAGCTGTACCTGTGGATGTATTTCAAGGCCTACCTTCAAACTCAGTGCCTCTTTGCTTGACATCATGGGAAAATCAAAAGAAATCAGCCAAGACCTCAGAAAAAAATAGTAGACCTCCACAAGTCTGGTTCATCCTTGGGAGCAATTTCCAAACACTTGAAGGTACCACGTTCATCTGTACAAACAGTAGTAAACAAGTATAAACACCATGGGACCACGCAGCCGCCATACCACTCAGGAAGGAGACACGTTCTGTCTCCTAGAGATGAACATACTTTGGTGCGAGAAGTGCAAATCAATCCCAGAACAACAGCAAAGGACCTTGTGAAGATGCTGGAGGAAACAGGTACAAAAGTATCTATATCTACAGTAAAACGAGTCCTATATCAACATAACCTGAAAGGCCGCTCAGCAAGGAAGAAGCCACTGCTCCAAAACTACCCCAAAAAAGCCAGACTACAGTTTGCAATTGAACATGGGGACAAAGATCGTACTTTTTGGAGAAATGTCATCTAGTCTGATGAAACAAAAATAGAACTGTTTGGCCATAATGACCATTGTTATGCTTGAAGGAAAAAGAGTGAGGCTTGCAAGCTGAAGAACACCTTCCCAACCATGAAGCACGGGGGTGGTAGCATCATGTTGTGGGGGTGATTTGCTGCAGGAGGGACTGGTGCACTTCACAAAATAGATGGCGTGATGATGAAGGAAAATTATGTGGATATATTGAAGCAACATCTCATTACATCAGTCAGGAAGTTAAAGCTTGGTCGCAAATGGGTCTTCCAAATGGACAATGACCCCAAGCATACTTCCAAAGTTGTGGCAAAATGGCTTGAGGACAACAAAGTCAAGGTATTGGAGTGGCCATCACAAAGCTCTGACCTTAATCTCATAGAACATTTGTGGGCAGAAATGAAAAAGCATGTGTGAGCAAGGAGGCCTACA
>NC_034188.2:11791165-11858665 GCF_002021735.2 Oncorhynchus kisutch | reverse complement strand
CACACAGCCAAGACAACGCAGGAGTGGCTTCGGGACACATCTCTGAATGTCCTGTATATACTGTTAGCATCTGTTGCACTACATACTGAAACCACCTTCAGACTGTATATACTGTTAGCATCTGTTGCACTACATACTGAAACCACCTTCAGACTGTATATACTGTTAGCATCTGTTGCACTACATACTGAAACCACCTTCAGACTGTATATACTGTTAGCATCTGTTGCACTACATACTGAAACCACCTTCAGACTGTATATACTGTTAGCATCTGTTGCACTACATACTGAAACCACCTTCAGACTGTATATACTGTTAGCATATGTTGCACTACATACTGAAACCACCTTCAGACTGTATATACTGTTAGCATCTGTTGCACTACATACTGAAACCACCTTCAGACTGTATATACTGTTAGCATCTGTTGCACTACATACTGAAACCACCTTCAGACTGTATATACTGTTAGCATCTGTTGCACTACATACTGAAACCACCTTCAGACTGTATATACTGTTAGCATCTGTTGCACTACATACTGAAACCACCTTCAGACTGTATATGCTGTTAGCATCTGTTGCACTACATACTGAAACCACCTTCAGACTGTATATACTGTTAGCATCTGTTGCACTACATACTGAAACCACCTTCAGACTGTATATACTGTTAGCATCTGTTGCACTACATACTGAAACCACCTTCAGACTGTATATACTGTTAGCATCTGTTGCACTACATACTGAAACCACCTTCAGACTGTATATACTGTTAGCATCTGTTGCACTACATACTGAAACCTCCTTCAGACTGTATATACTGTTAGCATCTGTTGCACTACATACTGAAACCACCTTCACTAACTAAGGGAAACTGAATCTATACTGTGACAACCTGTGAAGCAGCACAGTATGCGTCCGTCAACTGATGTGGAATTAAGGTTTGTCTATAGAGAAATGGCAATGTTGTATAGTCATATGCTGTTAGAGATCTGTTGTATTAAATACTTAGAAACCACTGTATTACTCTGAAAACTACAACCATACCTCTGAATCAGTCTGCATCTAACATACTGTTAGGAAACTGATGAATCACAGACTATACTGGGAGATCCTCTGAATCAGTCTGCATCTAACATACTGTTAGGAAACTGATGAATCACAGACTATACTGGGAGATCCTCTGAATCAGTCTGCATCTAACATACTGTTAGGAAACTGATGAATCACAGACTATACTGGGAGATCCTCTGAATCAGTCTGCATCTAAAATACTGTTAGGAAACTGATGAATCACAGACTATACTGGGAGATCCTCTGAATCAGTCTACATCTAACGTACTGTTAGGAAACTGATGAATCACAGACTATACTGGGAGATCCTCTGAATCAGTCTACATCTAACATACTGTTAGGAAACTGATGAATCACAGACTATACTGGGAGATCGTCTGAATCAGTCTACATCTAACGTACTGTTAGGAAACTGACGAATCACATACTATACTGGGAGATCCTCTGAATCAGTCTGCATCTAACGTACTGTTGGGAAACTGATGAATCACAGACTTTCAAACTGCCTTGAACAACTGTTACACTGTGAAACTGAAGGTATTTTTCCTAACAGTGAGAGTCTCTGAGGCAGTAGGGATCTAATGACCATCTGAGTAGTGAAACTAAGACTTGACAGCTAATTCCAGCGATAGGAGACGTTAACTGATAACAGATTGGTAGTGTCAGGATCATAACAATCATGTAATTAGTATTTATAGCTTTACTGCTACAGTCATCGGAGACACAGGCCCAAATGGCACCCTATTCCCTATATAGTGCACTACTTTTGACCAGGGTCCATAAAGAGCTGATCAAAAGTAGAGCACCACATAGGGAATGGACTGTCATTTGGGACTGTGTCTAATGTTTTAAATTGGATCGGGGAAGGAAGATCTATTGTGACATTTCAGAAAAACTCAATTCTTTGACACACTGTCATCTGATTCCGCAGACCTACCCACAACACAACAAGCACACACATCTTCATTCCTTATTCCATTCAAGATGGTGTGTGTGAGTGTGTGTGTGTGTGTGTGTGTGTGTGTGTGTGTGTGTGTGTGTGTGTGTGTGTGTGTGTGTGTGTGTGTGTGTGTGTGTGTGTTGCTAGCCCAGAAGTAATGAACACCACCCTCTCTCCAACTGCTCAGGAACAGAATATATTTTCACCTCCAGTCTTCTCTGTGTCAGGCCCTGAAAGAGGAGAATCAGCAGGGAGCTCCATTATCTCCCCTCAATACCAAACACTGTGCTCCCTGCAGAAAACTGCCAAGTAGTGAAAATGAGAGTTAACCTCAGAGAGACAGGCCCTGACATTAGAGAGAGAAGCAGAGAGCTGAGTTAACCTCAGAGAGACAGGCCCTGACATTAGAGAGAGAAGCAGAGAGCTGAGTTAACCTCAGAGAGACAGGCCCTGACATTAGAGAGAGAAGCAGAGAGCTGAGTTAACCTCAGAGAGACAGGCCCTGACATTAGCGAGAGAAGCAGAAAGCTGAGTTAACCTCAGAGAGATAGACCCTGACATTAGAGAGAGAAGCAGAGAGCTGAGTTAACCTCAGAGAGACAGACCCTGACATTAGAGAGAGAAGCAGAGAGCTGAGTTAACCTCAGAGAGACAGGCCCTGACATTAGAGAGAGAAGCAGAGAGCTGAGTTAACCTCAGAGAGACAGGCCCTGACATTAGAGAGAGAAGCAGAGAGCTGAGTTAACCTCAGAGAGACAGGCCCTGACATTAGAGAGAGAAGCAGAAAGCTGAGTTAACCTCAGAGAGATAGACCCTGACATTAGAGAGAGAAGCAGAGAGCTGAGTTAACCTCAGAGAGATAGACCCTGACATTAGAGAGAGAAGCAGAGAGCTGAGTTAACCTCAGAGAGACAGACCCTGACATTAGAGAGAGAAGCAGACAGCTGAGTTAACCTCAGAGAGATAGACCCTGACATTAGAGAGAGAAGCAGAGAGCTGAGTTAACCTCAGAGAGACAGGCCCTGACATTAGAGAGAGAAGCAGAGAGCTGAGAGTCTCAACTATAGAGCAGTAGTCGTGCCATGTGTACCAGTCTGAAATGCCCCCCTATTCCCTATATAAAGTCCTAGGTCCTGGTTTAAAGTAGTGTACAGAATAGGGAATAGGATGCCATTTTGAACACATCCCAGACTGAGACTCACTCAGACTCTAATGTCTAGACTCCACTGAGAGAGGAGGGTAGAGTGGAAATAGAGGAAAAAGCCATTCAATATTTGCCTTTCTGCCTCAGCGATCACATCTCCCATTATCAGTATTATACATTGAAAACCAGGCTGCAGGCAACGGAGGGGAGAAAATATAAATGATTATGTCTTAAAAGAGAAAGACTGCAGCTCTGTTTCCATCTGTCTTTCCTCTTGATAACGTGTTCTTCTGCAACCCCCACTTCACCCTTCTCTCTCAGTTCTCTCCATCACCCCCCCCCCCTCTCTCTCCCCATCTCTCTCTCACTATCTCTCTCTGTCTGCCAATGCCGGTAGGCACGCAGCTGTAGCCACATGGGATCCCCTGGAGTGTGGAGGTATTGTGCATGCAGAGATAGATAGAGGAATGGAGCGAGGGAGAGGGATGGAGGGGAAGATTGAAGGAGAAATAAGATGGAAAGGGAGCGAAAGAGGAAGAGAGAGAGAGAGAGAGTGTGAGTGAGAGAGAGAGAGAGAGAGAGAGAGAGAGAGAGAGAGAGAGAGAGAGAGAGAGAGAGAGAGAGAGAGAGATAGACACTGAGAGAAAGAGAGAGAGAGAGAAAGAGAGAGAGAAAGACAGACAGACAGAGAGCGTGAGACACAGCGAGAAAGAGAGAAAGAGAGAATTCACAAAATGGGAAAAACACCAAATTGAAACTCAACATGCAGAATTCTGCAAAAACACCAAATAATGCATGCAGAGCAGAATTAGGCTGCTAACCGCTAACGATCAAAGTCCAGGAAATAGCCGTTAAATTCTACAACCACCTAAAAGGAAGCAGTTCCCAAACCTTCCATAACAAACACAAACAGACCCCACAGAGCCCCAGGACAGCAACACAATTAGACCCAACCAAATTATGAGAAAACAAAAAGACAATTACTTAACACATTGGAAATGATGAACAAATAAACAGAGCAAACTAGAATGCTATTTGGCCCTAAACAGAGAGTACACAGTGGCAGAATACCTGACCACTGTGACTGACCCAAAACCAGAGAGTACACAGTGGCAGAATACCTGACCACTGTGACTGACCCAAAACCAGAGAGTACACAGTGGCAGAATACCTGACCACTGTGACTGACCCAAACTTAAGGAAAGCTTTGACTATGTACAGACTCAGTGAGCATAGCCTTGCTATTGAGAAAGGCCGATGTAGGCAGACCTGGCTCTCAAGAGAAGACAGGCTATGTGCACACTGCCCACAAAATGAGGTGGAAACTGAGCTGCACTTCCTAACCTCCTGTCCAATGTATGACTATATTAGAGACACATATTTCCCTCAGATTACACAGATCCGCAAAGAATTCAAAAACAAACCCAATTTTGATAAACTCCCATATCTACTGGGTGAAATTCCACAGTGTGCCATCACAGCAGCAAGATTTGTGACCTGTTGCCACGAGAAAAGCGCAACCAGTGAAGAACAAACACCATTGTATCTACAACCCATATTTATGTTTATTTATCTTCCCTTTTGTACTTTAACCATTTGCACATCGTTACTAGACTGTATGTAGACATAAAGACGTTTGATATGTCTTTATTGTTTTGGAACTTCTGTGAGTGTAATGTTTACTGTTCATTTGTATAGTTTATTTCACTTTAGCATATTATGCACTGTATTTCACTTGCTTTGGCAATGTTAACGTATGTTTCACATGCCAATAAAGCCCTTACATTGTATTGAATTGAATTGAGAGACTGTAAGGTTCTGCTTTTCTTTTCTTAGTCAACCTTGTGTTCTGTTTCGTTGTGTTCTGGAACGTAGCCCTGTTTCTTTGTGTTCTGGAACGTAGCCCTGTTTCGTTGTGTTCTGGAACGTAGCCCTGTTTCTTTGTGTTCTGGAACGTAGCCCTGTTTCTTTGTGTTCTGGAACGTAGCCCTGTTTCTTTATGTTCTGGAACGTAGCCCTGTTTCTTTGTGTTCTGGAACGTAGCCCTGTTTAGTTCTGTTCTGGAACGTAGCCCTGTTTCTTTGTGTTCTGGAATGTAGCCCTGTTTGATTGATTTCACCTTGTGTTCGTTTCTCACCTGGTCTTATCAGCTCCCTATTTAGTTCAGTTCATTCTGTTTGTGCCTTTGTGAGGTATTGTTTGTTTTGACTCTACTAAGCCTTTTCCTAGCTTGTTTGTGAGAATCAGTTATAGCCTTCAGTCCTAGTTTTGTTTCGCCTGCCTTTTTGCCTACCTGTGTTTGACCATTGCCTGCCTGTGACCCCGATTCCTGCCTTCTCCGAAGGTGAAATAAACACCTGCATGAATCTACACCTTTTTCTCCCTGAGTTTCATTACAGAGAGAGAGAGAGAAGGATAGAAAGAGAGAGAGAGAGTACAGCTGAGCAGAGCAAGGGGAATATTTACTAAGGCCTAATTCTAATGAAAATCCATCCTATGTGTACAGATGTCCTGCCATATCTAACTCTGTGTGTTTATACAGTATACGTACACTGCATGACCAAAAGTATGTGGACACCTGCTCATCGAACATCTCCTTCCAAAATCACGGACATTAATATGGAGTTGGTCCACCCTTCGCCTCTATAACAGCCTCCACTCTTCTGGGAAGGCTTTCCACTAGATATTGGAACATTACTGCTGGGACTTGCTTCCATTCAGCCACAAGAACATTGGTGGGGTTGGACGATTAGGCATTCCAATTCATGCCAAAGGTGTGTGATTGGGTTGAGGTGAGGGCTCTATCAGGCCAGTCAAGTTCTTCCACACTGATCTCGACAAACCATTTCTGTATGGACGTCGCTTTGTGCACATGGTCACAAAGCTCTGTCAGGCCAGTCAAGTTCTTCCACACGGATCTCGACAAACCATTTCTGTATGGACGTCGCTTTGTGCACGGGACCATTGTTATGCTGAAACAGGAAAGGGCCTTCCCCAAACTGTTGTCACAAAGTTGGAAGCAAAGAATTGTCTAGAAATGTCATTGTATGCTGTAGCGTTAAGATTTCCCTTCACTGGAACTAAGGGGCCTAGTCCAAACCATGAAAAACAGCCCCAGACCAGTATTCCTCCGACACCTATCTTTACAGTTGGCACTATGCATTCGGGCAGGTAGTGTTCTTCTGGCATCCGCCAAATCCAGATTCTTCCGTCGGACTGCCAGATGGCGAAACGTGATTCATCACTGCTGAGAAAGCATTTCCACTGCTACAGAGTCCAATGGCGGCGAGCTTTACACCACTCCAGCCAATGCTTGGCATTGCACATAGTGATCTTAGACTTCTGTGGCTGATCGGCCATGGAAACCCATGTCAAGAAGCTGCAGAGGATCAGTTCTTGTGCTGACGTTACCTCCAAAGGTTCAGTTCTTGTGCTGACGTTACCTCCAGAGGATCACTTCTTGTGCTGACGTTACCTCCAGAGGATCACTTCTTGTGCTGACGTTACCTCCAGAGGATCACTTCTTGTGCTGACGTTACCTCCAGAGGATCAGATCTTGTGCTGACGTTACCTCCAGAGGATCAGTTCTTATGCTGACGTTACCTCCAGAGGACCAGTTCTTGTGCTGATGTTACCTCCAGAGGATCAGTTCTTGTGCTGACATTACCTCCAGAGGATCAGTTCTTGTGCTGACGTTACCTCCAGAGGATCAGTTCTTGTGCTGACGTTACCTCCAGAGGATCAGTTCTTGTGCTGACATTACCTCCAGAGGCAGTTTGGAACTCGGTAGTGAGTGATGCAACAGAGGACAGACAATTTTTTTTTTAAACTCGCTACACGCTTCAGCACTCGGCGGTCCCGTTCTGTGAGCTTGTGTGGCCTACTACTTCGCGGCCGAGCCGTTGTTGCGCCTATATGTTTCCAATTCACAATAACAGCACTTACAGTTGACCGGGGCAGCTCTAGCAGGTCAGACATTTGACGGATTTACTTGTTGTAAAGGTGGCATCCTATGATGGTGCCACGTTGGAAGTCATTGAGCTCTTCAGTAAGGCCATTCTACTGACACTTTTTGTCTATGGAGATTGCATGGCTGTGTGCTCGATTTTTTACACCCGGTCAGAAGTTTTAGAAAACTCACTCATGCAAAGGTTTTTCTTAATTTGTGCTATTTTCTACATTGTAGAATAATAGTGAAGACACGGCGGTTGGAACCAAAAATCTCAGATTTGGACTCCAGACCAAAGGACAAATTTCCACCGGTCTAATGTCCATTACTCGTGTTTCTTGGTCCAAGCAAGTCTCTTCTTATTGGTAGTTAGTAGTCGTTTCTTTGCAGCAATTCAACCATGGAGGCCTGATTCACACAGTCTCCTCTGAACAGTTGATGTTGAGATATGTCTGTTACTTGAACTCTGTGAAGCATTTATTTGGGCTGCAATTTCTGAGGCTGGCAACTCTTATGAACGTATCCTCTGCAGCAGAGGTAACTCTGGGTCTTCCATTCCTGTGTTGGTCCTCATGAGAGCCAGTTTCATCATAGCGCTTGATGGATTTTGCGACTGCACTTTCAAAGTTCTTGAAATGTTCCGTATTGACTGACCTTCATGTGTTAAAGTAATGATGAACTGTTGTTTCTCTTTGCTTATTTGAGCTGTTCTTGTCATAATATGGACTTTTTCTTTAAGCAATTCTGGTTACAGTATCTTCTGACACACCTTTTAATTGAAATGCATTCCAGGTAACTACCTCATGAAGCTGGTTGAGAGAATGCCAAGAGTGTGTAACGCTGTCATCAAGGCAAAGGGTGGCTACGTTGAAGAATCTCAAATATGAAATTTATTTGGATTTGTTAAACACCTTTTGGTTACTACATGATGTGTTATTTCATTGTTTTGATGTCTTCACTATTATTCTACAATGTAGAAAATAGTAAAAAATAAAGAAAAACACTTGAATGAGTAGGTTTCCTAAAACTTTTGACCGGTAGTGTACACCTGGCTGAAATAGAGTCTTTGCGTTTTAGTGAGGGGGTGGGGCGATAGCCACTTTCTCAATGTCAATCCAACACATTTTGAACCTCATGTAGATTCACAACAAATGACACATTAGCCCCATATACTGCCAGTTACTCCACATGATACATTAGCCCCATATCCTGCCAGTTACTCCACATGATACATTAGCCCCATATCCTGCCAGTTACTCCACATGACACATTAGCCCCATATCCTGCCAGTTACTCCACATGACACATTAGCCCCATATCCTGCCAGTTACTCCACATGACTAAAGGGGGAAAGGGACAGTGTTTTGTCTCTGGATGGGAGCAGCGAACCCCATTTATCACAATCTGATATTCAAGACTAATGTCTTCTCTCTGTTTGTGTTGTCATGCTGCATCTCCTCAGTCTGTCACAGCAAATTTGATTTGTGCTTTTGCTCCCAGGTGTCAGAGGTCAGTGTTTATGGGTCAGGAGGGTCAAGGTGAGCTGTGATTGGTCTGTGGTTGTACCACAGAAAGGAGAAGAGGCTCTTGTAGAATCCTCTTGGATAGAGACCGGAGGGAGACGAATACAACATTAGAACCAGTGTGTTCCATCCTGGAACCTTCCGTCTCTGATGAGGATTCTATTATCAACTTGGGGATGGGCTGCGGCAGCAAGCCATACGGAGAAGGCAGGCTAACAACAGTAGCGCTTAGCTAAACAGCTGTTCTCTCCCTGCAAGCCCAGCGCACGCTCGCATCCCAGACTAATGAAGCCTTCACCATGGAGCTGCAGTCCCGGGATGCGCCGGAAAAGAGACAGAAGTATGGAGAAGGAGAAGAGATGCAGACAGACAGCCTGAGTAGAGAGGAAGGCTCAGAGAGAGAGAGAGACTCACACAACAGATCATATATAGAGATGTCTATTTGTGTGGGAGATCAGAGATAACATAACTAGACTCTAGATTCCAATTAGAACATGGACTCATGCGTGCTAGGGCCCTTAAAGTAACAGGCTGGGGGCCCTTAAAGTAACAGGCTGGGGGCCCTTAAAGTAACAGGCTGGGGGGCCCTTAAAGTAACAGGCTGGGGGCCCTTAAAGTAACAGGCTGGGAGGGCTTGAAAGTAACAGGCTGGGGGGCCTTAAAGTAACAGGCTGGGGGCCCTTAAAGTAACAGGCTGGGGGGCCCTTAAAGTAACAGGCTGGGGGCCCTTAAAGTAACAGGCTGGGAGGGCTTGAAAGTAACAGGCTGGGGGGCCTTAAAGTAACAGGCTGGGAGGGCTTGAAAGTAACAGGCTGGGGGGCCCTTAAAGTAACAGGCTGGGGGGCCTTAAAGTAACAGGCTGGGAGGGCTTGAAAGTAACAGGCTGGGGGGCCTTAAAGTAACAGGTTTGGGGGGCCTTTAAAGTAACAGGCTGGGGGGCCCTTAAAGTAACAGGCTGGGGGGCCCTTAAAGTAACAGGCTGGGAGGGCTTTAAAGTAACAGGCTGGGGGGCCTTAAAGTAACAGGCTGGGAGGGCTTGAAAGTAACAGGCTGGGGGGCCTTAAAGTAACAGGCTGGGGGGCCCTTAAAGTAACAGGCTGGGGGGCCCTTAAAGTAACAGAATGGGAGGGCTTTAAAGTAACAGGCTGGGGGGCCCTTAAAGTAACAGGCTGGGAGGGCTTGAAAGTAACATGCTGGGGGGCCCTTAAAGTAACAGGCTGGGGGGCCTTAAAGTAACAGGCTGGGAGGGCTTGAAAGTAACAGGCTGGGGGGCCTTAAAGTAACAGGCTCGGGGGGCCCTTAAAGTAACAGGCTGGGGGGCCCTTAAAGTAACAGGCTGGGGGGCCCTTAAAGTAACAGGCTGGGGGGCCCTTAAAGTAACAGGCTGGGGGGCCCTTAAAGTAACAGGCTGGGAGGGCTTTAAAGTAACAGGCTGGGGGGCCTTAAAGTAACAGGCTGTGAGGGCTTGAAAGTAACAGGCTGGGGGGCCTTAAAGTAACAGGCTGGGGGGCCCTTAAAGTAACAGGCTGGGGGGCCCTTAAAGTAACAGAATGGGAGGGCTTTAAAGTAACAGGCTGGGGGGCACTTAAAGTAACAGGCTGGGGGGCCCTTAAATTAACAGGCTGGGGGGACCTTAGAATAACAGACTGGGGGGCCCTTAGAATAACAGACTGGGGGGCCCTTAGAATAACAGGATGGGGGGCCCTTAGAATAACAGACTGGGGGGCCCTTAGAATAACAGGCGGGGGGGCCCTTAAAGTAACAAGCTGGGGGCCCCTTAAAGTAACAGGCTGGGGGGGGGCTTAGAATAACAGACTGGGGGGCCCTTAAAGTAACAGACTGGGCGGGGCTTAGAATAACAGACTGGGGGGGGCTTAGAATAACAGGCTAGACCAGTGTACATGTTACAACATGTATATGAGGGGGGGGGGGGCATAACAGGTGGGAAGGGCCCCTTAGAATAACAGGCTGGGGGGGGGCCTTTAGAATAACACGCTGGGGGGGGGGGCTGGACCAGTATACATGTTACTATATGTATAGGGGGGGACGACCAGTATACGACCAGTATACATGTTACAATATTTATAGAGGGGGGGGGGGGGGGGGGGGGACCAGTCCCTGGCGGTGTAGTTTGTTACTGATGGTAGGTTTTGTTACTTTGGTCCCAGCTCTCTGCAGGTCATTCACTAGGTCCCCCCGTGTTGTTCTGGGATTTCTGCTCACCGTTCTTGTAATCGTTTTTACCCCACGGGATGAGATCTTGCGTGGAGCCCCAGATCGAGGGAGATTATCAGTGGTCTTGTATGTCTTCCATTTCCTAATAATTGCTCCCACAGTTGATTTCTTCAAACCAAGCTGCTTACCTATTGCAGATTCAGTCTTCCCAGCCTGGTGCAGGTCTACAATGTTGTTTCTGGTGTCCTTTGACAGCTCTTTGGTCTTGGCCATAGTGGAGTTTGGAGTGTGACTGTTTGAGGTTGTGGACAGGTGTCTTTTATACTGATAACAAGTTCAAACAAGTGCCATTAATACAGGTAACGAGTGGAGGACAGAGGAGCCTCTTAAAGAAGAAGTTACAGGTCTGTGAGAGCCAGAAATCTTGCTTGTTTGTTTGACCAAATAAATTCATAAAAAATCCTACAATGTGATTTTCTGGATTTTTCCCCCAAAATTTTGTCTGTCATAGTTGAAGTGTACCTTTGATTAAAATTACAGGCCTCTCATCTTTTTAAGTGGGAGAACTTGCACAATTGGCGGCTGACTAAATACTTTTTTGCCCCAGTGTACATGTTACTATATTTATAGAGGGGGGGGACCAGTATACATGTTACTATATTTATAGAGGGGGGGGACCAGTATACATGTTACTATATTTATAGAGGGGGGGGGGACCAGTATACATGTTACTATATTTATAGAGGGGGGGGCAGTATACATGTTACTATATTTATAGAGGGGGGGGACCAGTATACATGTTACTATATTTATAGAGGGGGGGGGGGGGGGGGGCAGTATACATGTTACTATATTTATAGAGGGGGGGGACAGTATATAGCTGGGGACCAGTTATAGTAGTAGTAATTCCTTACAGGACTCCTACAGTATTATTTATAGCAGTAGTAATGCCATACAGAACTCGTACAGTATTATTTATAGTAGTAGTAATGCCTTACAGGACTCGTACAGTATTATTTCTAGCAGTAGTAATGCCTTACAGGACACGTACAGTATTACTTATAGCAGTAGTAATGCCTTACAGGACTCCTACAGTATTATTTATGGCAGTAGTAATGCCTTACAGGACTCCTACAGTATTATTTATAGCATTAGTAATGCCTGACAGGATTCATGCAGTATTATTTCTAACAGTAGTAATGCCTTACAGGACTCCTACAGTATTATTTATAACAGTAGTAATGCCATACAGGACTCCTACAGTATTATTTATAGCAGTAGTAATGCCTTACATGACTCCTACAGTATTATTTATAACAGTAGTAATGCCTTACAGGACTCGTACAGTATTATTTCTAGCAGTAGTAATGCCTTACAGGACTCGTACAGTATTATTTATAACAGTAGTAATGCCTTACATGACTCCTAAATTATTATTTATAACAGTAGTAATGCCTTACAGGACTCCTACAGTATTATTTCTAGCAGTAGTAATGCCTTACAGGACTCATACAGTATAATTTATAGTAGTAGTAATGCCTTACAGGACTCATACAGTATTATTTATAGCAGTAGTAATGCCTTACAGGACTCCTACAGTATTATTTATAGCATTAGTAATCCCTGACAGGACTCATGCAGTATTATTTATAGCAGTAGTAATGCCTTACAGGACTCCTACAGTATTATTTATAGCAGCAGTAATGCCTTACAGGACTCGTACAGTATTATTTATAGTAGTAGTAATGCCTTACAGGACTCATACAGTATTATTTATAGTAGTAGTAATGCCTTACAGGACTCCTACAGTATTATTTATAGCAGTAGTAATGCCTTACAGGACTCCTACAGTATTATTTATAGCAGCAGTAATGCCTTACAGGACTCGTACAGTATTATTTATAGTAGTAGTAATGCCTTACAGGACTCATACAGTATTATTTATAGTAGTAGTAATGCCTTACAGGACTCCTACAGTATTATTTATAACAGTAGTAATGCCTTACAGGACTCGTACAGTATTATTTATAGCAGTAGTAATGCCTTACAGGACTCATACAGTATTATTTATAACAGTAGTAATGCCTTACAGGAATTATACAGTATTATTTATAGCAGTAGTAATGCCTTACAGGACTCGTACAGTATTATTTATAGCAGTAGTAATGCCTTACAGGACTCGTACAGTATTATTTATAACAGTAGTAATGCCTTACATGACTCATTCAGTATTATTTATAGTAGTAGTAATGCCTTACAGGACTCATACAGTATTATTTATAGCAGTAGTAATGCCTTACAGGACTCATACAGTATTATTTATAACAGTAGTAATGCCTTACAGGACTCCTACAGTATTATTTATAGCAGCAGTAATGCCTTACAGGACTCGTACAGTATTATTTATAACAGTAGTAATGCCTTACAGGATTCCTACAGTATTATTTATAACAGTAGTAATGCCTTACAGGACTCCTACAGTATTATTTATAGTAGTAGTAATGCCTTACATGACTCATACAGTATTATTTATAGTAGTAGTAATGCCTTACAGGACTCATACAGTATTATTTATAGCAGTAGTAATGCCTTACAGGACTCATACAGTATTATTTATAACAGTAGTAATGCCTTACAGGACTCCTACAGTATTATTTATAGCAGCAGTAATGCCTTACAGGACTCGTACAGTATTATTTATAGTAGTAGTAATGCCTTACAGGACTCATACAGTATTATTTATAGTAGTAGTAATGCCTTACAGGACCCCTACAGTATTATTTATAGCAGCATTAATGCCTTACAGGACTCGTACAGTATTATTTATAGTAGTAGTAATGCCTTACAGGACTCATACAGTATTATTTATAGTAGTAGTAATGCCTTACAGGACTCCTACAGTATTATTTATAACAGTAGTAATGCCTTACAGGACTCATACAGTATTATTTATAGCAGTAGTAATGCCTTACAGGACTCATACAGTATTATTTATAGCAGTAGTAATGCCTTACAGGACTCATACAGTATTATTTATAGCAGTAGTAATGCCTTACATGACTCATACAGTATTATTTATAGTAGTAGTAATGCCTTACAGGACTCATACAGTATTATTTATAGTAGTAGTAATGCCTTACAGGACTCCTACAGTATTATTTATAGCAGCATTAATGCCTTACAGGACTCGTACAGTATTATTTATAGTAGTAGTAATGCCTTACAGGACTCATACAGTATTATTTATAGTAGTAGTAATGCCTTACAGGACTCATACAGTATTATTTATAGTAGTAGTAATGACTTACAGGACTCATACAGTATTATTTATAGCAGTAGTAATGCCTTACATGACTCATACAGTATTATTTATAGTAGTAGTAATGCCTTACAGGACTCATACAGTATTATTTATAGCAGTAGTCATGCCTTACAGGACTCCTACAGTATTATTTATAACAGTAGTAATGCCTTACAGGACTCCTACAGTATTATTTATAACAGTAGTAATGCCTTACAGGATTCCTACAGTATTATTTATAACAGTAGTAATGCCTTACAGGACTCCTACAGTATTATTTATAGTAGTAGTAATGCCTTACATGACTCATACAGTATTATTTATAGTAGTAGTAATGCCTTACAGGACTCATACAGTATTATTTATAACAGTAGTAATGCCTTGCAGGACTCCTACAGTATTATTTATAGCAGCAGTAATGCCTTACAGGACTCGTACAGTATTATTTATAGTAGTAGTAATGCCTTACAGGACTCATACAGTATTATTCATAGTAGTAGTAATGCCTTACAGGACTCCTACAGTATTATTTATAGCAGCAGTAATGCCTTACAGGACTCGTACAGTATTATTTATAGTAGTAGTAATGCCTTACAGGACTCATACAGTATTATTTATAGCAGTAATAATGCCTTACAGGACTCATACAGTATTATTCATAGTAGTAGTAATGCCTTACAGGACTCCTACAGTATTATTTATAGCAGCACTAATGCCTTACAGGACTCATACAGTATTATTTATAACAGTAGTAATGCCTTACAGGACTCATTCAGTATTATTTATAGTAGTAGTAATGCCTTACAGGACTCATACAGTATTATTTATAGCAGTAGTAATGCCTTACAGGACTCATACAGTATTATTTATAACAGTAGTAATGCCTTACAGGACTCCTACAGTATTATTTATAGCAGCAGTAATGCCTTACAGGACTCGTACAGTATTATTTATAACAGTAGTAATGCCTTACAGGATTCCTACAGTATTATTTATAACAGTAGTAATGCCTTACAGGACTCCTACAGTATTATTTATAGTAGTAGTAATGCCTTACATGACTCATACAGTATTATTTATAGTAGTAGTAATGCCTTACAGGACTCATACAGTATTATTTATAGCAGTAGTAATGCCTTACAGGACTCATACAGTATTATTTATAACAGTAGTAATGCCTTACAGGACTCCTACAGTATTATTTATAGCAGCAGTAATGCCTTACAGGACTCGTACAGTATTATTTATAGTAGTAGTAATGCCTTACAGGACTCATACAGTATTATTTATAGTAGTAGTAATGCCTTACAGGACCCCTACAGTATTATTTATAGCAGCATTAATGCCTTACAGGACTCGTACAGTATTATTTATAGTAGTAGTAATGCCTTACAGGACTCATACAGTATTATTTATAGTAGTAGTAATGCCTTACAGGACTCCTACAGTATTATTTATAACAGTAGTAATGCCTTACAGGACTCATACAGTATTATTTATAGCAGTAGTAATGCCTTACAGGACTCATACAGTATTATTTATAGCAGTAGTAATGCCTTACAGGACTCCTACAGTATTATTTATAACAGTAGTAATGCCTTACAGGACTCATACAGTATTATTTATAGCAGTAGTAATGCCTTACAGGACTCATACAGTATTATTTATAGCAGTAGTAATGCCTTACATGACTCATACAGTATTATTTATAGTAGTAGTAATGCCTTACAGGACTCATACAGTATTATTTATAGTAGTAGTAATGCCTTACAGGACTCCTACAGTATTATTTATAGCAGCATTAATGCCTTACAGGACTCGTACAGTATTATTTATAGTAGTAGTAATGCCTTACAGGACTCATACAGTATTATTTATAGTAGTAGTAATGCCTTACAGGACTCATACAGTATTATTTATAGTAGTAGTAATGACTTACAGGACTCATACAGTATTATTTATAGCAGTAGTAATGCCTTACATGACTCATACAGTATTATTTATAGTAGTAGTAATGCCTTACAGGACTCATACAGTATTATTTATAGCAGTAGTCATGCCTTACAGGACTCCTACAGTATTATTTATAACAGTAGTAATGCCTTACAGGACTCCTACAGTATTATTTATAACAGTAGTAATGCCTTACAGGATTCCTACAGTATTATTTATAACAGTAGTAATGCCTTACAGGACTCCTACAGTATTATTTATAGTAGTAGTAATGCCTTATATGACTCATACAGTATTATTTATAGTAGTAGTAATGCCTTACAGGACTCATACAGTATTATTTATAGCAGTAGTAATGCCTTACATGACTCATACAGTATTATTTATAACAGTAGTAATGCCTTGCAGGACTCCTACAGTATTATTTATAGCAGCAGTAATGCCTTACAGGACTCGTACAGTATTATTTATAGTAGTAGTAATGCCTTACAGGACTCATACAGTATTATTCATAGTAGTAGTAATGCCTTACAGGACTCCTACAGTATTATTTATAGCAGCAGTAATGCCTTACAGGACTCGTACAGTATTATTTATAGTAGTAGTAATGCCTTACAGGACTCATACAGTATTATTTATAGCAGTAATAATGCCTTACAGGACTCATACAGTATTATTCATAGTAGTAGTAATGCCTTACAGGACTCCTACAGTATTATTTATAGCAGCACTAATGCCTTACAGGACTCATACAGTATTATTTATAACAGTAGTAATGCCTTACAGGACTCATTCAGTATTATTTATAGTAGTAGTAATGCCTTACAGGACTCATACAGTATTATTTATAGCAGTAGTAATGCCTTACAGGACTCATACAGTATTATTTATAACAGTAGTAATGCCTTACAGGACTCCTACAGTATTATTTATAGCAGCAGTAATGCCTTACAGGACTCGTACAGTATTATTTATAGTAGTAGTAATGCCTTACAGGACTCATACAGTATTATTTATAGTAGTATTAATGCCTTACAGGACTCCTGAAGTATTATTTATAGTAGCAGTAATGCCTTACAGGACTCGTACAGTATTATTTATAACAGTAGTAATGCCTTACAGGATTCCTACAGTATTATTTATAACAGTAGTAATGCCTTACAGGACTCCTACAGTATTATTTATAGTAGTAGTAATGCCTTACATGACTCATACAGTATTATTTATAGTAGTAGTAATGCCTTACAGGACTCATACAGTATTATTTATAGCAGTAGTAATGCCTTACAGGACTCATACAGTATTATTTATAACAGTAGTAATGCCTTACAGGACTCCTACAGTATTATTTATAGCAGCAGTAATGCCTTACAGGACTCGTACAGTATTATTTATAGTAGTAGTAATGCCTTACAGGACTCATACAGTATTATTTATAGTAGTAGTAATGCCTTACAGGACTCCTACAGTATTATTTATAACAGTAGTAATGCCTTACAGGACTCATACAGTATTATTTATAGCAGTAGTAATGCCTTACAGGACTCATACAGTATTATTTATAGCAGTAGTAATGCCTTACATGACTCATACAGTATTATTTATAGTAGTAGTAATGCCTTACAGGACTCATACAGTATTATTTATAGTAGTAGTAATGACTTACAGGACTCATACAGTATTATTTATAGCAGTAGTAATGCCTTACATGACTCATACAGTATTATTTATAGTAGTAGTAATGCCTTACAGGACTCATACAGTATTATTTATAGCAGTAGTCATGCCTTACAGGACTCCTACAGAATTATTTATAACAGTAGTAATGCCTTACAGGACTCCTACAGTATTAATTATAACAGTAGTAATGCCTTACAGGATTCCTACAGTATTATTTATAACAGTAGTAATGCCTTACAGGACTCCTACAGTATTATTTATAGTAGTAGTAATGCCTTACATGACTCATACAGTATTATTTATAGTAGTAGTAATGCCTTACAGGACTCATACAGTATTATTTATAGCAGTAGTAATGCCTTACATGACTCATACAGTATAATTTATAACAGTAGTAATGCCTTACAGGACTCCTACAGTATTATTTATAGCAGCAGTAATGCCTTACAGGACTCGTACAGTATTATTTATAGTAGTAGTAATGCCTTACAGGACTCATACAGTATTATTCATAGTAGTAGTAATGCCTTACAGGACTCCTACAGTATTATTTATAGCAGCAGTAATGCCTTACAGGACTCATACAGTATTATTTATAACAGTAGTAATGCCTTACAGGACTCATACAGTATTATTTATAGCAGTAGTAATGCCTTACAGGACTCGTACAGTATTATTTATAGCAGTAGTAATGCCTTACAGGACTCGTACAGTATTATTTATAACAGTAGTAATGCCTTACATGACTCATACAGTATTATTTATAGTAGTAGTAATGCCTTACAGGACTCATACAGTATTATTTATAGTAGTAGTAATGCCTTACAGGACTCATACATTATTATTTATAGCAGTAGTAATGCCTTACAGGACTCCTACAGTATTATTTATAACAGTAGTAATGCCTTACAGGATTCCTACAGTATTATTTATAACAGTAGTAATGCCTTGAATGACTCATACAGTATTATTTATAACAGTAGTAATGCCTTACAGGACTCATACAGTATTATTTATAGCAGCAGTAATGCCTTACAGGACTCGTACAGTATTATTTATAGTAGTAGTAATGCCTTACAGGACTCCTACAGTATTATTTATAGCAGCAGTAATGCCTTACAGGACTCGTACAGTATTATTTATAGTAGTAGTAATGCCTTACAGGACTCATACAGTATTATTTATAGTAGTAGTAATGCCTTACAGGACTCATACAGTATTATTTATAGCAGTAATAATGCCTTACAGGACTCATACAGTATTATTCATAGTAGTAGTAATGCCTTACAGGACTCCTACAGTATTATTTATAGCAGCAGTAATGCCTTACAGGACTCATACAGTATTATTTATACAGTAGTAATGCCTTACAGGACTCATACAGTATTATTTATAGCAGTTAGTATGCATTACAGGACTCGTACAGTATTATTTATAACAGTAGTAATGCCTTACATGACTCATACAGTATTATTTATAGTAGTAGTAATGCCTTACAGACTCATACAGTATTATTTATAGTAGTAGTAATGCCTTACAGGACTCATACATTATTATTTATAGCAGTAGTAATGCCTTACAGGACTCCTACAGTATTATTTATAACAGTAGTAATGCCTTACAGGATTCCTACAGTATTATTTATAACAGTAGTAATGCCTTGAATGACTCATACAGTATTATTTATAACAGTAGTATGCCTTACAGGACTCATACAGTATTATTATAGCAGCAGTAATGCCTTACAGGACTCGACAGTATTATTTATAGTAGTAGTAATGCCTTACAGGACTCATACAGTATTATTTATAGTAGTAGTAATGCCTTACAGGACTCCTACAGTATTATTATAGCAGCAGTAATGCCTTACAGGACATCGTACAGTATTATTTATAGTATAGTAATGCCTTACAGGACTCATACAGTATTATTTATAGTAGTAGTAATGCCTTACAGGACTCCTAAAGTATTATTTATAGCAGTAGTAATGCCTTACAGGACTCATACAGTATTATTATAGCAGTAGTAATGCCTTACATGACTCCTACAGTATTATTTATAACAGTAGTAATGCCTTACAGGATCGATACAGTATTATTTATAGCAGTAGTAATGCCTTACAGGACTCATACAGTAATATTTATAACAGTAGTAATGCCTTACAGGACTCCTACAGTATTATTTATAGCAGTAGTAATGCCTTACAGGACTCATACAGTATTATTTATAGTAGTAGTAATGCCTTACAGGACTCATACAGTATTATTTATAGTAGTAGTAATGCCTTACAGGACTCATACAGTATTATTTATAGCAGTAGTAATGCCTTACAGGACTCATACAGTATTATTTATAACAGTAGTAATGCCTTACAGGACTCCTACAGTATTATTTATAGCAGCAGTAATGCCTTACAGGACTCGTACAGTATTATTTATAGTAGTAGTAATGCCTTACAGGACTCATACAGTATTATTTATAGTAGTAGTAATGCCTTACAGGACTCCTACAGTATTATTTATAGCAGTAGTAATGCCTTACAGGACTCGTACAGTATTATTTATAGTAGTAGTAATGCCTTACAGGACTCATACAGTATTATTTATAGTAGTAGTAATGCCTTACAGGACTCATACAGTATTATTTATAGTAGTAGTAATGCCTTACAGGACTCCTACAGTATTATTTATAGCAGTAGTAATGCCTTACAGGACTCATACAGTATTATTTATAACAGTAGTAATGCCTTACAGGACTCATACAGTATTATTTATAGTAGTAGTAATGCCTTACAGGACTCATACAGTATTATTTATAGCAGTAGTAATGCCTTACAGGACTCATACAGTATTATTTATAACAGTAGTAATGCCTTACAGGACTCATACAGTATTATTTATAGCAGTAGTAATGCCTTACAGGACTCATACAGTATTATTTATAGTAGTAGTAATGCCTTACAGGACTCATACAGTATTATTTATAGTAGTAGTAATGCCTTACAGGACTCCTACAGTATTATTTATAGTAGTAGTAATGCCTTACAGGACTCATACAGTATTATTTATAGTAGTAGTAATGCCTTACAGGACTCATACAGTATTATTTATAGCAGTAGTAATGCCTTACAGGACTCATACAGTATTATTTATAGTAGTAGTAATGCCTTACAGGACTCATACAGTATTATTTATAGTAGTAGTAATGCCTTACAGGACTCATACAGTATTATTTATAGCAGTAGTAATGCCTTACAGGACTCATACAGTATTATTTATAGCAGTAGTAATGCCTTACAGGACTCCTACAGTATTATTTATAGCAGTAGTAATGCCTTACAGGACTCATACAGTATTATTTATAGTAGTAGTAATGCCTTACAGGACTCATACAGTATTATTTATAGCAGTAGTAATGCCTTACAGGACTCATACAGTATTATTTATAGCAGTAGTAATGCCTTACAGGACTCCTACAGTATTATTTATAGCAGTAGTAATGCCTTACAGGACTCCTACAGTATTATTTATAGCAGTAGTAATGCCTTACAGGACTCATACAGTATTATTTATAACAGTAGTAATGCCTTACAGGACTCCTACAGTATTATTTATAGCAGTAGTAATGCCTTACAGGACTCCTACAGTATTATTTATAGTAGTAGTAATGCCTTACAGGACTCATACAGTATTATTTATAGTAGTAGTAATGCCTTACAGGACTCATACAGTATTATTTATAGCAGTAGTAATGCCTTACAGGACTCATACAGTATTATTTATAACAGTAGTAATGCCTTACAGGACTCCTACAGTATTATTTATAGCAGTAGTAATGCCTTACAGGACTCGTACAGTATTATTTATAGCAGTAGTAATGCCTTACAGGACTCATACAGTATTATTTATAGTAGTAGTAATGCCTTACAGGACTCATACAGTATTATTTATAGCAGTAGTAATGCCTTACAGGACTCCTACAGTATTATTTATAGCAGTAGTAATGCCTTACAGGACTCATACAGTATTATTTATAGCAGTAGTAATGCCTTACAGGACTCATACAGTATTATTTATAGTAGTAGTAATGCCTTACAGGACTCATACAGTATTATTTATAGTAGTAGTAATGCCTTACAGGACTCATACAGTATTATTTATAGTAGTAGTAATGCCTTACAGGACTCATACAGTATTATTTATAGCAGTAGTAATGCCTTACAGGACTCATACAGTATTATTTATAGCAGTAGTAATGCCTTACATGACTCATACAGTATTATTTATAGTAGTAGTAATGCCTTACAGGACTCATACAGTATTATTTATAGTAGTAGTAATGCCTTACAGGACTCCTACAGTATTATTTATAGCAGTAGTAATGCCTTACAGGACTCATACAGTATTATTTATAGTAGTAGTAATGCCTTACAGGACTCATACAGTATTATTTATAGTAGTAGTAATGCCTTACAGGACTCATACAGTATTATTTATAGCAGTAGTAATGCCTTACAGGACTCTACAGTATTATTTATAGCAGTAGTAATGCCTTACAGGACTCATACAGTATTATTTATAACAGTAGTAATGCCTTACAGGACTCATACAGTATTATTTATAGTAGTAGTAATGCCTTACAGGACTCATACAGTATTATTTATAGCAGTAGTAATGCCTTACAGGACTCATACAGTATTATTATACAGTAGTAATGCCTTACAGGACTCCTACAGTATTATTTATAGCAGTAGTAATGCCTTACAGGACTCATACAGTATTATTTATAGTAGTAGTAATGCCTTACAGGACTCATACAGTATTATTTATAGCAGTAGTAATGCCTTACAGGACTCCTACAGTATTATTTATAGCAGTAGTAATGCCTTACAGGACTCATACAGTATTATTTATAGTAGTAGTAATGCCTTACAGGACTCATACAGTATTATTTATAGCAGTAGTAATGCCTTACAGGACTCATACAGTATTATTTATAACAGTAGTAATGCCTTACAGGACTCCTACAGTATTATTTATAGCAGTAGTAATGCCTTACAGGACTCATACAGTATTATTTATAGCAGTAGTAATGCCTTACAGGACTCATACAGTATTATTTATAGTAGTAGTAATGCCTTACAGGACTCCTACAGTATTATTTATAGCAGTAGTAATGCCTTACAGGACTCATACAGTATTATTTATAGTAGTAGTAATGCCTTACAGGACTCATACAGTATTATTTATAGTAGTAGTAATGCCTTACAGGACTCCTACAGTATTATTTATAGCAGTAGTAATGCCTTACAGGACTCATACAGTATTATTTATAGTAGTAGTAATGCCTTACAGGACTCATACAGTATTATTTATAGCAGTAGTAATGCCTTACAGGACTCCTACAGTATTATTTATAGCAGTAGTAATGCCTTACAGGACTCATACAGTATTATTTATAGCAGTAGTAATGCCTTACAGGACTCATACAGTATTATTTATAGCAGTAGTAATGCCTTACAGGACTCATACAGTATTATTTATAGTAGTAGTAATGCCTTACAGGACTCATACAGTATTATTTATAGTAGTAGTAATGCCTTACAGGACTCCTACAGTATTATTTATAGCAGTAGTAATGCCTTACAGGACTCTACAGTATTATTTATAGCAGTAGTAATGCCTTACAGGACTCATACAGTATTATTTATAGTAGTAGTAATGCCTTACAGGACTCATACAGTATTATTTATAGTAGTAGTAATGCCTTACAGGACTCATACAGTATTATTTATAGCAGTAGTAATGCCTTACAGGACTCATACAGTATTATTTATAGTAGTAGTAATGCCTTACAGGACTCATACAGTATTATTTATAGCAGTAGTAATGCCTTACAGGACTCATACAGTATTATTTATAGCAGTAGTAATGCCTTACAGGACTCTACAGTATTATTTATAGCAGTAGTAATGCCTTACAGGACTCCTACAGTATTATTTATAACAGTAGTAATGCCTTACAGGACTCATACAGTATTATTTATAGTAGTAGTAATGCCTTACAGGACTCATACAGTATTATTTATAGCAGTAGTAATGCCTTACAGGACTCATACAGTATTATTTATAGCAGTAGTAATGCCTTACAGGACTCCTACAGTATTATTTATAGCAGTAGTAATGCCTTACAGGACTCATACAGTATTATTTATAACAGTAGTAATGCCTTACAGGACTCATACAGTATTATTTATAGCAGTAGTAATGCCTTACAGGACTCATACAGTATTATTTATAGTAGTAGTAATGCCTTACAGGACTCATACAGTATTATTTATAGTAGTAGTAATGCCTTACAGGACTCATACAGTATTATTTATAGTAGTAGTAATGCCTTACAGGACTCATACAGTATTATTTATAGCAGTAGTAATGCCTTACAGGACTCATACAGTATTATTTATAGCAGTAGTAATGCCTTACAGGACTCCTACAGTATTATTTATAGCAGTAGTAATGCCTTACAGGACTCATACAGTATTATTTATAACAGTAGTAATGCCTTACAGGACTCATACAGTATTATTTATAGCAGTAGTAATGCCTTACAGGACTCGTACAGTATTATTTATAGCAGTAGTAATGCCTTACAGGACTCATACAGTATTATTTATAGTAGTAGTAATGCCTTACAGGACTCCTACAGTATTATTTATAGCAGTAGTAATGCCTTACAGGACTCATACAGTATTATTTATAGTAGTAGTAATGCCTTACAGGACTCATACAGTATTATTTATAGTAGTAGTAATGCCTTACAGGACTCCTAAAGTATTATTTATAGCAGTAGTAATGCCTTACAGGACTCATACAGTATTATTTATAGCAGTAGTAATGCCTTACAGGACTCATACAGTATTATTTATAGCAGTAGTAATGCCTTACAGGACTCATACAGTATTATTTATAGTAGTAGTAATGCCTTACAGGACTCATACAGTATTATTTATAGTAGTAGTAATGCCTTACAGGACTCATACAGTATTATTTATAGCAGTAGTAATGCCTTACAGGACTCATACAGTATTATTTATAGTAGTAGTAATGCCTTACAGGACTCATACAGTATTATTTATAGTAGTAGTAATGCCTTACAGGACTCATACAGTATTATTTATAGTAGTAGTAATGCCTTACAGGACTCATACAGTATTATTTATAGTAGTAGTAATGCCTTACAGGACTCATACAGTATTATTTATAGCAGTAGTAATGCCTTACAGGACTCATACAGTATTATTTATAGCAGTAGTAATGCCTTACAGGACTCCTACAGTATTATTTATAACAGTAGTAATGCCTTACAGGATTCCTACAGTATTATTTATAACAGTAGTAATGCCTTACAGGACTCTACAGTATTATTTATACAGTAGTAATGCCTTACAGGACTCCTACAGTATTATTTATAGCAGTAGTAATGCCTTACAGGACTCATACAGTATTATTTATAGTAGTAGTAATGCCTTACAGGACTCATACAGTATTATTTATAGCAGTAGTAATGCCTTACAGGACTCCTACAGTATTATTTATAACAGTAGTAATGCCTTACAGGACTCCTACAGTATTATTTATAGCAGTAGTAATGCCTTACAGGACTCATACAGTATTATTTATAGCAGTAGTAATGCCTTACAGGACTCATACAGTATTATTTATAGTAGTAGTAATGCCTTACAGGACTCCTACAGTATTATTTATAGCAGTAGTAATGCCTTACAGGACTCATACAGTATTATTTATAGTAGTAGTAATGCCTTACAGGACTCATACAGTATTATTTATAGCAGTAGTAATGCCTTACATGACTCATACAGTATTATTTATAGTAGTAGTAATGCCTTACAGGACTCATACAGTATTATTTATAGCAGTAGTAATGCCTTACAGGACTCATACAGTATTATTTATAGTAGTAGTAATGCCTTACAGGACTCATACAGTATTATTTATAGTAGTAGTAATGCCTTACAGGACTCATACAGTATTATTTATAGCAGTAGTAATGCCTTACAGGACTCATACAGTATTATTTATAACAGTAGTAATGCCTTACAGGACTCCTACAGTATTATTTATAGCAGTAGTAATGCCTTACAGGACTCATACAGTATTATTTATAACAGTAGTAATGCCTTACATGACTCATACAGTATTATTTATAGTAGTAGTAATGCCTTACAGGACTCATACAGTATTATTTATAGTAGTAGTAATGCCTTACAGGACTCATACATTATTATTTATAGCAGTAGTAATGCCTTACAGGACTCCTACAGTATTATTTATAACAGTAGTAATGCCTTACAGGACTCATACAGTATTATTTATAGCAGTAGTAATGCCTTACAGGACTCATTCAGTATTATTTATAGTAGTAGTAATGCCTTACAGGACTCCTACAGTATTATTTATAGCAGTAGTAATGCCTTACAGGACTCCTACAGTATTATTTATAGCAGTAGTAATGCCTTACAGGACTCATACAGTATTATTTATAGCAGTAGTAATGCCTTACAGGACTCATACAGTATTATTTATAGCAGTAGTAATGCCTTACAGGACTCATACAGTATTATTTATAGTAGTAGTAATGCCTTACAGGACTCCTACAGTATTATTTATAACAGTAGTAATGCCTTACAGGACTCATACAGTATTATTTATAGCAGTAGTAATGCCTTACAGGACTCATACAGTATTATTTATAGCAGTAGTAATGCCTTACAGGACTCATACAGTATTATTTATAGTAGTAGTAATGCCTTACAGGACTCATACAGTATTATTTATAGCAGTAGTAATGCCTTACAGGACTCATACAGTATTATTTATAGCAGTAGTAATGCCTTACAGGACTCATACAGTATTATTTATAGCAGTAGTAATGCCTTACAGGACTCATACAGTATTATTTATAGCAGTAGTAATGCCTTACAGGACTCCTACAGTATTATTTATAACAGTAGTAATGCCTTACAGGACTCCTACAGTATTATTTATAGTAGTAGTAATGCCTTACAGGACTCATACAGTATTATTTATAACAGTAGTAATGCCTTACAGGACTCATACAGTATTATTTATAGCAGTAGTAATGCCTTACAGGACTCATACAGTATTATTTATAGTAGTAGTAATGCCTTACAGGACTCCTACAGTATTATTTATAGCAGTAGTAATGCCTTACAGGACTCCTACAGTATTATTTATAGTAGTAGTAATGCCTTACAGGACTCATACAGTATTATTTATAGTAGTAGTAATGCCTTACAGGACTCATACAGTATTATTTATAGTAGTAGTAATGCCTTACAGGACTCATACAGTATTATTTATAGTAGTAGTAATGCCTTACAGGACTCATACAGTATTATTTATAGCAGTAGTAATGCCTTACAGGACTCATACAGTATTATTTATAGCAGTAGTAATGCCTTACAGGACTCATACAGTATTATTTATAGCAGTAGTAATGCCTTACAGGACTCATACAGTATTATTTATAGCAGTAGTAATGCCTTACAGGACTCCTACAGTATTATTTATAGCAGTAGTAATGCCTTACAGGACTCATACAGTATTATTTATAGTAGTAGTAATGCCTTACAGGACTCATACAGTATTATTTATAGTAGTAGTAATGCCTTACAGGACTCATACAGTATTATTCATAGTAGTAGTAATGCCTTACAGGACTCCTACAGTATTATTTATAACAGTAGTAATGCCTTACAGGATTCCTACCAGTATTATTTATAACAGTAGTAATGCCTTGAATGACTCATACAGTATTATTTATAACAGTAGTAATGCCTTACAGGGAACTCATACAGTATTATTTATAGCAGCAGTAATGCCTTACAGGACTCGTACAGTATTATTTATAGTAGTAGTAATGCCTTACAGGACTCATACAGTATTATTTATAGTAGTAGTAATGCCTTACAGGACTCCTACAGTATTATTTATAGCAGCAGTAATGCCTTACAGGACTCGTACAGTATTATTTATAGTAGTAGTAATGCCTTACAGGACTCATACAGTATTATTTATAGTAGTAGTAATGCCTTACAGGACTCCTAAAGTATTATTTATAGCAGTAGTAATGCCTTACAGGACTCATACAGTATTATTTATAGCAGTAGTAGTAATGCCTTACATGACTCCTACAGTATTATTTATAACAGTAGTAATGCCTTACAGGACTCGTACAGTATTATTTATAGCAGTAGTAATGCCTTACAGGACTCATTACAGTATTATTTTATAACAGTAGTAATGCCTTACAGGACTCCTACAGTATTATTTATAGCAGCAGTAATGCCTTACAGGACTCGTACAGTATTATTTATAGTAGTAGTAATGCCTTACAGGACTCATACAGTATTATTTATAGTAGTAGTAATGCCTTACAGGACTCATAAAGTATTATTTTATAGCAGTAGTAATGCCTTACATGACTCATACAGTATTATTATAAACAGTAGTAATGCCTTACAGGACTCCTACAGTATTATTTATAGCAGGCAGTAATGCCTTACAGGACTCGTACTAGTATTATTTATAGTAGTAGTAATGCCTTACAGGACTCATACAGTATTATTCATAGTAGTAGTAATGCCTTACAGGACTCCTACAGTATTATTTATAGCAGCAGTTAATGCCTTACAGGACTCGTACAGTATTATTTATAGTAGTAGTAATGCCTTACAGGACTCCTACAGTATTATTATAGCAGTAATAATGCCTTACAGGACTCATACAGTATTAGTTCATAGTAGTAGTAATGCCTTACAGGACTCTACAGTATTATTTATAGCAGCACATAATGCCTACAGGACTCATACAGTATTATTTATAACAGTAGTAATGCCTTACAGGACTCATTCAGTATTATTTATAGTAGTAGTAATGCCTTACAGGACTCATACAGTATTATTTATAGCAAGTAGTAATGCCTTACAGGACTCATTCAGTATTATTTATAACAGTAGTAATGCCTTACAGGACTCCTACAGTATTATTTATAGCAGCAGTAATGCTTACAGGACTCGTACAGTATTATTTATAGTAGTAGTAAATGCCTTACAGGACTCATACAGTATTATTTTATAGTAGTATTATGCCTTACAGGACTCCTGAAGTATTATTTATAGTAGTAGTAATGCCTTACAGGACTCATACAGTATATTTATAGTAGTAGTAATGCCTTACAGGACTCCTACAGTATTATTTATAGCAGCATTAATGCCCTACAGGACTCGTACAGTATTATTTATAGTAGTAGTAATGCCTTACAGGACTCATACAGTATTATTTATAGTAGTAGTAATGCCTTACAGGACTCCTACAGTATTATTGATAACAGTAGTAATGCCTTACAGGACTCATACAGTATTATTATAGCAGTAGTAATGCCTTACAGGACTCATACAGTATTATTTATAGCAGTAGTAATGCCTTACATGACTCATACAGTATATTATAGTAGTAGTAATGCCTTACAGGACTCATACAGTATTATTTATAGTAGTAGTAATGACTACAGGACTCATACAGTATTATTTATAGCAGTAGTAATGCCTTACAGGACTCATACAGTATTATTTATAGCAGTAGTCATGCCTTACAGGACTCCTACAGTATTATTTTATAACAGTAGTAATGCCTTACAGGACTCTACAGTATTATTTATAACAGTAGTAATGCCTTAAGGATTCCTACAGTATTATTTATAACAGTAGTAATGCCTTACAGGACTCTACAGTATTATATTATAGTAGTAGTAATGCCTTACATGACTCATACAGTATTATTTATAGTCGTAGTAAGCCTTACAGGACTCATACAGTATTATTTATAGCAGTAGTAATGCCTTACATGACTCATACAGTATTATTTATAACAGTAGTAATGCCTTACAGGACTTCCTACAGTATTAATTATAACAGTAGTAATGCCTTACAGGATTCCTACAGTATTATTTATAACAGTAGTAATGCCTTACAGGACTCCTACAGTATTATTTATAGTAGTAGTAATGCCTTACATGACTCATACAGATTATTTATAGTAGTAGTAATGCCTTACAGGACTCATACAGTATTATTTATAGCAGTAGTAATGCCTTACATGACTCATACAGTATTATTTATAACAGTAGTAATGCCTTACAGGACTCCTACAGTATTATTTATAGCAGCAGTAATGCCTTACAGGACTCGTACAGTATTATTTATAGTAGTAGTAATGCCTTACAGGACTCATACAGTATTATTCATAGTAGTAGTAATGCCTTACAGGACTCCTACAGTATTATTTATAGCAGCAGTAATGCCTTACAGGACTCGTACAGTATTATTTATAGTAGTAGTAATGCCTTACAGGACTCATACAGTATTATTTATAGCAGTAATAATGCCTTACAGGACTCATACAGTATTATTCATAGTAGTAGTAATGCCTTACAGGACTCCTACAGTATTATTTATAGCAGCAGTAATGCCTTACAGGAACTCATACAGTATTATTTATAACAGTAGTAATGCCTTACAGGACTCATACAGTATTATTATAGCCAGTAGTAATGCCTTACAGGACTCGTACAGTATTATTATAGCAAGTAGTAATGCCTTACAGGACTCGACAGTATTATTTATAACAGTAGTAATGCCTTACATGACTCATACATATTATTTATAGTAGTAGTAATGCCTTACAGGACTCATACAGTATTATTTATAGTAGTAGTAATGCCTTACAGGACTCATACATTATTATTTATAGCAGTAGTAATGCCTTACAGGACTCCTACAGTATTATTTATAACAGTAGTACTGCCTTACAGGATTCCTACAGTATTATTTATAACAGTAGTAATGCCTTGAATGACTCATACAGTATTATTTATAACAGTAGTAATGCCTTACAGGACTCATACAGTATTATTTATAGCAGCAGTAATGCCTTACAGGACTCGTACAGTATTATTTATAGTAGTAGTAATGCCTTACAGGACTCCTACAGTATTATTTATAGCAGCAGTAATGCCTTACAGGACTCGTACAGTATTATTTATAGTAGTAGTAATGCCTTACAGGACTCATACAGTATTATTTATAGTAGTAGTAATGCCTTACAGGACTCATACAGTATTATTTATAGCAGTAATAATGCCTTACAGGACTCATACAGTATTATTCATAGTAGTAGTAATGCCTTACAGGACTCCTACAGTATTATTTATAGCAGCAGTAATGCCTTACAGGACTCATACAGTATTATTTATAACAGTAGTAATGCTTACAGGACTCATACAGTATTATTTATAGCAGTAGTAATGCCTTACAGGACTCGTACAGTATTATTTATAGCAGTAGTAATGCCTTACAGGACTCGTACAGTATTATTTATAACAGTAGTAATGCCTTACATGACTCATACAGTATATTTATAGCAGTAGTAATGCCTTACATGACTCATACAGTATTATTTATAGTAGTAGTACTGCCTTACAGGACTCATACAGTATTATTTATAGTAGTAGTAATGACTTACAGGACTCATACAGTATTATTTATAGCAGTAGTAATGCCTTACAGGACTCATACAGTATTATTTATAGCAGTAGTCATGCCTTACAGGACTCCTACAGTATTATTTATAACAGTAGTAATGCCTTACAGGACTCCTACAGTATTATTATAACAGTAGTAATGCCTTACAGGATTCCTACAGTATTATTATAACAGTAGTAATGCCTTACAGGACTCCTACAGTATTATTTATAGCAGCAGTAATGCCTTACAGGACTCGTACAGTATTATTTATAGTAGTAGTAATGCCTTACAGGACTCATACAGTATTATTCATAGTAGTAGTAATGCCTTACAGGACTCCTACAGTATTATTTATAGCAGCAGTAATGCCTTACAGGACTCGTACAGTATTATTTATAGTAGTAGTAATGCCTTACAGGACTCATACAGTATTATTTATAGCAGTAATAATGCCTTACAGGACTCATACAGTATTATTCATAGTAGTAGTAATGCCTTACAGGACTCCTACAGTATTATTTATAGCAGCAGTAATGCCTTACAGGACTCATACAGTATTATTTATAACAGTAGTAATGCCTTACAGGACTCATACAGTATTATTTATAGCAGTAGTAATGCCTTACAGGACTCGTACAGTATTATTTTATAGCAGTAGTAATGCCTTACAGGACTCGTACAGTATTATTTATAACAGTAGTAATGCCTTACATGACTCATACAGTATTATTTATAGTAGTAGTAATGCCTTACAGGACTCATACAGTATTATTTATAGTAGTAGTAATGCCTTACAGGACTCATACATTATTATTTATAGCAGTAGTAATGCCTTACAGGACTCCTACAGTATTATTTATAACAGTAGTAATGCCTTACAGGATTCCTACAGTATTATTTATAACAGTAGTAATGCCTTGAATGACTCATACAGTATTATTTATAACAGTAGTAATGCCTTACAGGACTCATACAGTATTATTTATAGCAGCAGTAATGCCTTACAGGACTCGTACAGTATTATTTATAGTAGTAGTAATGCCTTACAGGACTCCTACAGTATTATTTATAGCAGCAGTAATGCCTTACAGGACTCGTACAGTATTATTTATAGTAGTAGTAATGCCTTACAGGACTCATACAGTATTATTTATAGTAGTAGTAATGCCTTACAGGACTCATACAGTATTATTTATAGCAGTAATAATGCCTTACAGGACTCATACAGTATTATTCATAGTAGTAGTAATGCCTTACAGGACTCCTACAGTATTATTTATAGCAGCAGTAATGCCTTACAGGACTCATACAGTATTATTTATAACAGTAGTAATGCCTTACAGGACTCATACAGTATTATTTATAGCAGTAGTAATGCCTTACAGGACTCGTACAGTATTATTTATAGCAGTAGTAATGCCTTACAGGACTCGTACAGTATTATTTATAACAGTAGTAATGCCTTACATGACTCATACAGTATTATTTATAGCAGTAGTAATGCCTTACATGACTCATACAGTATTATTTATAGTAGTAGTAATGCCTTACAGGACTCATACAGTATTATTTATAGTAGTAGTAATGACTTACAGGACTCATACAGTATTATTTATAGCAGTAGTAATGCCTTACAGGACTCATACAGTATTATTTATAGCAGTAGTCATGCCTTACAGGACTCCTACAGTATTATTTATAACAGTAGTAATGCCTTACAGGACTCCTACAGTATTATTTATAACAGTAGTAATGCCTTACAGGATTCCTACAGTATTATTTATAACAGTAGTAATGCCTTACAGGACTCCTACAGTATTATTTATAGTAGTAGTAATGCCTTACATGACTCATACAGTATTATTTATAGTAGTAGTAATGCCTTACAGACTCATACAGTATTATTTATAGCAGTAGTAATGCCTTACATGACTCATACAGTATTATTTATAACAGTAGTAATGCCTTACAGGACTCCTACAGTATTAATTATAACAGTAGTAATGCCTTACAGGATTCCTACAGTATTATTTATAACAGTAGTAATGCCTACAGGATCCCTACAGTATATTATACTAGTAGTAATGCCTTACATGACTCATACAGTATTATTTATAGTAGTAGTAATGCCTACAGGACTCATTACAGTATTATTTAGAGCATTAGTAATGCCTTACATGACTCCTACAGTAATTATTATAACAGTAGTAATGCCTTACAGGACTTCTACAGTATTATTTATAGCAGCAGTAATGCCTTACAGGACTCGTACAGTATTATTATAGTAGTAGTAATGCCTTACAGGACTCATACCGTATTATTCTATAGTAGTAGTAATGCCTTACAGGACTCTACAGTATTATTTATAGCAGAGTAATGCCTTACAGGACTAGTACAGTATTATTTATCGTAGTAGTAATGCCTTACAGGACTCATACAGTATTATTTATAGCAGTAATAATGCCGTACAGGACTCATACAGTATTATTCATAGTAGTAATATGCCTTACAGGACTCCTACAGTATTATTATAGCAGCAGTAATGCCTTACAGGACTCATACAGTATTATTTATAGCAGTAGTAATGCCTTACAGGACTCCATACAGTATTATTATAGCAGTAGTATATGCCTTACAGGACTCGTACAGTATTATTTATAGCAGTAGTAATGCCTATACAGGACTCGTACAGTATTATTTATAACAGTAGTAATGCCTTACATGACTCATACAGTATTATTTATAGTAGTAGTAATGCCTTACAGGACTCATACAGTATTATTTATAGTATAGTAATGCCTTACAGGACTCATACATTATTATTTATAGCAGTAGTAATGCCTTACAGGACGCCTACAGTATTATTTATAACAGTAGTAATGCCTTACAGGATTCCTACAGTATTATTTATAACGTAGTAATGCCTTGAATGACTCATACAGTATATTTCATAACAGTAGTAATGCCTTACAGGACTCATACAGTATTATTTATAGTCAGCAGTAATGCCTTACAGGACTCGTACAGTATTATTTATAGTAGTAGTAATGCCTTACAGGACTCCTACAGTATTATTTATAGCAGCAGTAATGCCTTACAGGACTCGTAACAGTATTATTTATAGTAGTAGTAATGCCTTACAGGACTCATACAGTATTATTTATAGTAGTAGTAATGCCTTACAGGACTCATACAGTATTATTTATAGCAGTAATAATGCCTTACAGGACTCATACAGTATTATTCATAGTAGTAGTAATGCCTTACAGGACTCCTACAGTATTATTTATAACAGTAGTAATGCCTTGAATGACTCCATACAGTATTATTTATACAGTAGTAATGCCTTACAGGACTCATACAGTATTATTTATAGCAGGCAGTAATGCCTTGAATGACTCATACAGTATTATTTATAACAGTAGTAATGCTTACAGGACTCATACAGTATTATTTATAGCAGCAGTAATGCCTTACAGGACTCGTACAGTATTATTTATAGTAGTAGTAATGCCTTACAGGACTCCTACAGTATTATTTATAGCAGCAGTAATGCCTTACAGGACTCGTACAGTATTATTTATAGTAGTAGTAATGCTTACAGGACTCATACAGTATTATTTATAGTAGTAGTAATGCCTTACAGGACTCATACAGTATTATTTATAGCAGTAATAATGCCTTACAGGACTCATACAGTATTATTCATAGTAGTAGTAATGCCTTACAGGACTCCTACAGTATTATTTATAGCAGCAGTAATGCCTTACAGGACTCATACAGTATTATTATAACAGTAGTAATGCCTTAAGGACTCATACAGTATTATTTATAGCAGTAGTATGCCTTACAGGACTCGTACAGTATTATTTATAGCAGTAGTAATGCCTTACAGGACTCGTCCAGTATTATTTATACAGTAGTAATGCCTTACATGACTCATACAGTATTATTTATAGCAGTAGTAATGCCTTACATGACTCATACAGTATTATTTATAGTAGTAGTAATGCCTTACAGGACTCATACAGTATTATTTGATAGTAGTAGTAATGACTTACAGGACTCATACAGTATTATTTATAGCAGTAGTAATGCCTTACAGGACTCATACAGTATTATTTATAGCAGTAGTCATGCCTTACAGGACTCCTACAGTATTATTTATAACAGTAGTAATGCCTTACAGGACTCCTACAGTATTATTTATAACAGTAGTAATGCCTTACAGGATTCCTACAGTATTATTTATAACAGTAGTAATGCCTTACAGGACTCCTACAGTATTATTTATAGTAGTAGTAATGCCTTACATGACTCATACAGTATTATTTATAGTAGTAGTAATGCCTTACAGGACTCATACAGTATTATTTATAGCAGTAGTAATGCCTTACATGACTCATACAGTATTATTTATAACAGTAGTAATGCCTTACAGGACTCCTACAGTATTAATTATAACAGTAGTAATGCCTTACAGGATTCCTACAGTATTATTTATAACAGTAGTAATGCCTTACAGGACTCCTACAGTATTATTTATAGTAGTAGTAATGCCTTACATGACTCATACAGTATTATTTATAGTAGTAGTAATGCCTTACAGGACTCATACAGTATTATTTATAGCAGTAGTAATGCCTTACATGACTCATACAGTATTATTTATAACAGTAGTAATGCCTTACAGGACTCCTACAGTATTATTTATAGCAGCAGTAATGCCTTACAGGACTCGTACAGTATTATTTATAGTAGTAGTAATGCCTTACAGGACTCATACAGTATTATTCATAGTAGTAGTAATGCCTTACAGGACTCCTACAGTATTATTTATAGCAGCAGTAATGCCTTACAGGACTCGTACAGTATTATTTATAGTAGTAGTAATGCCTTACAGGACTCATACAGTATTATTTATAGCAGTAATAATGCCTTACAGGACTCATACAGTATTATTCATAGTAGTAGTAATGCCTTACAGGACTCCTACAGTATTATTTATAGCAGCAGTAATGCCTTACAGGACTCATACAGTATTATTTATAACAGTAGTAATGCCTTACAGGACTCATAACAGTATTATTTATAGCAGTAGTAATGCCTTACAGGACTCGTACAGTATTATTTATAGCAGTAGTAATGCCTTACAGGACTCGTACAGTATTATTTATAACAGTAGTAATGCCTTACATGACTCATACAGTATTATTTATAGTAGTAGTAATGCCTTACAGGACTCATACAGTATTATTTATAGTAGTAGTAATGCCTTACAGGACTCATACATTATTATTTATAGCAGTAGTAATGCCTTACAGGACTCCTACAGTATTATTTATAACAGTAGTAATCCCTTACAGGATTCCTACAGTATTATTTATAACAGTAGTAATGCCTTGAATGACTCATACAGTATTATTTATAACAGTAGTAATGCCTTACAGGACTCATACAGTATTATTTATAGCAGCAGTAATGCCTTACAGGACTCGTACAGTATTATTTATAGTAGTAGTAATGCCTTACAGGACTCCTACAGTATTATTTATAGCAGCAGTAATGCTTACAGGACTCGTACAGTATTATTTATAGTAGTAGTAATGCCTTACAGGACTCATACAGTATTATTTATAGTAGTAGTAATGCCTTACAGGACTCATACAGTATTATTTATAGCAGTAATAATGCCTTACAGGACTCATACAGTATTATTCATAGTAGTAGTAATGCCTTACAGGACTCCTACAGTATTATTTATAGCAGCAAGTAATGCCTTACAGGACTCATACAGTATTATTTATAACAGTAGTAATGCCTTACAGGACTCATACAGTATTATTTATAGCAGTAGTAATGCCTTACAGGACTCGTACAGTATTATTTATAGCAGTAGTAATGCCTTACAGGACTCGTACAGTATTATTTATAACAGTAGTAATGCCTTACATGACTCATACAGTATATTTATAGTAGTAGTAATGCCTTACAGGACTCATACAGTATTATTTATAGTAGTAGTAATGCCTTACAGGACTCATACATTATTATTTATAGCAGTAGTAATGCCTTACAGGACTCCTACAGTATTATTTATAACAGTAGTAATGCCTTACAGGATTCCTACAGTATTATTTATAACAGTAGTAATGCCTTGAATGACTCATACAGTATTATTTATAACAGTAGTAATGCCTTACAGGACTCATACAGTATTATTTATAGCAGCAGTAATGCCTTACAGGACTCGTACAGTATTATTTATAGTAGTAGTAATGCCTTACAGGACTCATACAGTATTATTTATAGTAGTAGTAATGCCTTACAGGACTCCTACAGTATTATTTATAGCAGCAGTAATGCCTTACAGGACTCGTACAGTATTATTTATAGTAGTAGTAATGCCTTACAGGACTCATACAGTATTATTTATAGTAGTAGTAATGCCTTACAGGACTCCTAAAGTATTATTTATAGCAGTAGTAATGCCTTACAGGACTCATACAGTATTATTTATAGCAGTAGTAATGCCTTACAGGACTCCTACAGTATTATTTATAACAGTAGTAATGCCTTACAGGACTCGTACAGTATTATTTATAGCAGTAGTAATGCCTTACAGGACTCATACAGTATTATTTATAACAGTAGTAATGCCTTACAGGACTCCTACAGTATTATTTATAGCAGCAGTAATGCCTTACAGGACTCGTACAGTATTATTTATAGTAGTAGTAATGCCTTACAGGACTCATACAGTATTATTTATAGTAGTAGTAATGCCTTACAGGACTCATAAAGTATTATTTATAGCAAGTAGTAATGCCTTACATGACTCATACAGTATTATTTATAACAGTAGTAATGCCTTACAGGACTCCTACAGTATTATTTATAGCAGCAGTAATGCCTTACAGGACTCGTACAGTATTATTTATAGTAGTAGTAATGCCTTACAGGACTCATACAGTATTATTCATAGTAGTAGTAATGCCTTACAGGACTCCTACATTATTATTTATAGCAGTAGTAATGCCTTACAGGACTCCTACAGTATTATTTATAACAGTAGTAATGCCTTACAGGATTCCTACAGTATTATTTATAACAGTAGTAATGCCTTGAATGACTCATACAGTATTATTTATAACAGTAGTAATGCCTTACAGGACTCATACAGTATTATTTATAGCAGCAGTAATGCCTTACAGGACTCGTACAGTATTATTTATAGTAGTAGTAATGCCTTACAGGACTCATACAGTATTATTTATAGTAGTAGTAATGCCTTACAGGACTCCTACAGTATATTTATAGCAGCAGTAATGCCTTACAGGACTCGTACAGTATTATTTATAGTAGTAGTAATGCCTTACAGGACTCATACAGTATTATTTATAGTAGTAGTAATGCCTTACAGGACTCCTAAAGTATTATTTATAGCAGTAGTAATGCCTTACAGGACTCATACAGTATTATTTATAGCAGTAGTAATGCCTTACAGGACTCCTACAGTATTATTTATAACAGTAGTAATGCCTTACAGGACTCGTACAGTATTATTTATAGCAGTAGTAGTAATGCCTTACAGGACTCATACAGTATTATTTATAACAGTAGTAATGCCTTACAGGACTCCTACAGTATTATTTATAGCAGCAGTAATGCCTTACAGGACTCGTACAGTATTATTTATAGTAGTAGTAATGCCTTACAGGACTCATACAGTATTATTTATAGTAGTAGTAATGCCTTACAGGACTCATAAAGTATTATTTATAGCAGTAGTAATGCCTTACATGACTCATACAGTATTATTTATAACAGTAGTAATGCCTTACAGGACTCCTACAGTATTATTTATAGCAGCAGTAATGCCTTACAGGACTCGTACAGTATTTATTTATAGTAGTAGTAATGCCTTACAGGACTCATACAGTATTATTCATAGTAGTAGTAATGCCTTACAGGACTCCTACAGTATTATTTATAGCAGCAGTAATGCCTTACAGGACTCATACAGTATTATTTATAGTAGTAGTAATGCCTTACAGGACTCATACAGTATTATTTATAGCAGTAATAATGCCTTACAGGACTCATACAGTATTATTCATAGTAGTAGTAATGCCTTACAGGACTCCTACAGTATTATTTATAGCAGCACTAATGCCTTACAGGACTCATACAGTATTATTTATAACAGTAGTAATGCCTTACAGGACTCATTCAGTATTATTTATAGTAGTAGTAATGCCTTACAGGACTCATACAGTATTATTTATAGCAGTAGTAATGCCTTACAGGACTCATACAGTATTATTTATAACAGTAGTAATGCCTTACAGGACTCCTACAGTATTATTTATAGCAGCAGTAATGCCTTACAGGACTCGTACAGTATTATTTATAGTAGTAGTAATGCCTTACAGGACTCATACAGTATTATTTATAGTAGTATTAATGCCTTACAGGACTCATACAGTATTATTCATAGTAGTAGTAATGCCTTACAGGACTCCTACAGTATTATTTATAGCAGCAGTAATGCCTTACAGGACTCGTACAGTATATTTATAGTAGTAGTAATGCCTTACAGGACTCATACAGTATTATTTATAGCAGTAATAATGCCTTACAGGACTCATACAGTATATTCATAGTAGTAGTAATGCCTTACAGGACTCCTACAGTATTATTTATAGCAGCACTAATGCCTTACAGGACTCATACAGTATTATTTATAACAGTAGTAATGCCTTACAGGACTCATTCAGTATTATTTATAGTAGTAGTAATGCCTTACAGGACTCATACAGTATTATTTATAGCAGTAGTAATGCCTTACAGGACTCATACAGTATTATTTATAACTAGTAGTAATGCCTTACAGGACTCCTACAGTATTATTTATAAGCAGCAGTAATGCCTTACAGGACTCGTACAGTATTATTTATAGTAGTAGTAATGCCTTACAGGACTCATACAGTATTATTTATAGTAGTATTAATGCCTTACAGGACTCCTGAAGTATTATTTATAGTAGTAGTAATGCCTTACAGGACTCATACAGTATTATTTATAGTAGTAGTAATGCCTTACAGGACTCCTACAGTATTATTTATAACAGTCAGTAATGCCTTACAGGATCATACAGTATTATTTATAGCAGTAGTAATGCCTTACAGGACTCATACAGTATTATTATAGCAGTAGTAATGCCTTACATGAACTTCATACAGTATTATTTATAGTAGTAGTAATGCCTTACAGGGACTCATACAGTATATTTATTATGTGAGTAGTACTGACTTACAGGACTCATACAGTATGATTTATAGCAGTAGTTAATGCCTTACAGGACTCCTTAGCAGTATTATTTATAAACTCAGTAGCTAATGCCTTACAGGTTTCCTACCAGTATTATTTATAACAGTAGTAATGCCTTGAATGACTCATGACAGTATTATTTCTATAACAGTAGTACTGCCTACAGGACTCATACAGTATTATTTATAGCGAGCAGTAATGCCTTACAGGACTCGTACCGTATTATTTATAGTAGTAGTAATGCCTTACAGACTCATACAGTATTATTTTTATAGTAGTAGTAATGCCTTACAGGACTCCTACAGTATTATTTATAGCAGTAGTAATGCCTTACAGGACTCATACAGTATTATTTATAGTAGTAGTAATGCCTTACAGGACTCATACAGTATTATTTATAGTAGTAGTAATGCCTTACAGGACTCCTAAAGTATTATTTATAGCAGTAGTAATGCCTTACAGGACTCATACAGTATTATTTATAGCAGTAGTAATGCCTTACAGGACTCCTACAGTATTATTTATAACAGTAGTAATGCCTTACAGGACTCATACAGTATTATTTATAGCAGTAGTAATGCCTTACAGGACTCATACAGTATTATTTATAGCAGTAGTAATGCCTTACAGGACTCATACAGTATTATTTATAGTAGTAGTAATGCCTTACAGGACTCATACAGTATTATTTATAGTAGTAGTAATGCCTTACAGGACTCCTACAGTATTATTTATAGCAGCAGTAATGCCTTACAGGACTCGTACAGTATTATTTATAGTAGTAGTAATGCCTTACAGGACTCATACAGTATTATTTATAGTAGTAGTAATGCCTTACAGGACTCCTAAAGTATTATTATAGCAGTAGTAATGCCTTACAGGACTCATACAGTATTATTTTATAGCAGTAGTAATGCCTTACAGGACTCCTACCAGTATTATTTATAACAGTAGTAATGCCCTTACAGGACTCGACAGTATTATTTATAGCAGTAGTAATGCCTTACAGGACTCATACAGTATTATTTATAACAGTAGTAATGCCTTACAGGACTCCTACAGTATTATTTATAGCAGCAGTAATGCCTTACAGGACTCGTACAGTATTATTTATAGTAGTAGTAATGCCTTACAGGACTCATTACAGTATTATTTATAGTAGTAGTAATGCCTTACAGGACTCATAAAGTATTATTTATAGCAGTAGTAATGCCTTACATGACTCATACAGTATTATTTATAACAGTAGTAATGCCTTACAGGACTCCTACAGTATTATTTATAGCAGGCAGTAATGCCTTACAGGACTCGTACAGTATTATTTATAGTGTAGTAATGCCTTACAGGACTCATACAGTATTATTCATAGTAGTAGTAATGCCTTACAGGACTCCTACAGTATTATTTATAGCAGGCAGTAATGCCTTACAGGACTCATACAGTATTATTTATAGTAGTAGTAATGCCTTACAGGACTCATACAGTATTATTTATAGCAGTAATAATGCCTTACAGGACTCATACAGTATTATTCATAGTAGTAGTAATGCCTTACAGGACTCCTACAGTATTATTTATAGCAGTAGTAATGCCTTACAGGACTCATACAGTATTATTTATAACAGTAGTAATGCCTTACAGGACTCATACAGTATTATTTATAGTAGTAGTAATGCCTTACAGGACTCATACAGTATTATTTATAGCAGTAGTAATGCCTTACAGGACTCATACAGTATTATTTATAACAGTAGTAATGCCTTACAGGACTCCTACAGTATTATTTATAGCAGTAGTAATGCCTTACAGGACTCGTACAGTATTATTTATAGTAGTAGTAATGCCTTACAGGACTCATACAGTATTATTTATAGTAGTAGTAATGCCTTACAGGACTCATACAGTATTATTTATAGTAGTAGTAATGCCTTACAGGACTCCTACAGTATTATTTATAGCAGTAGTAATGCCTTACAGGACTCATACAGTATTATTTATAGTAGTAGTAATGCCTTACAGGACTCATACAGTATTATTTATAGCAGTAGTAATGCCTTACAGGACTCATACAGTATTATTTATAGTAGTAGTAATGCCTTACAGGACTCCTACAGTATTATTTATAGCAGTAGTAATGCCTTACAGGACTCATACAGTATTATTTATAACAGTAGTAATGCCTTACAGGACTCATACAGTATTATTTATAGTAGTAGTAATGCCTTACAGGACTCATACAGTATTATTTATAGCAGTAGTAATGCCTTACAGGACTCATACAGTATTATTTATAACAGTAGTAATGCCTTACAGGACTCCTACAGTATTATTTATAGCAGTAGTAATGCCTTACAGGACTCATACAGTATTATTTATAGTAGTAGTAATGCCTTACAGGACTCATACAGTATTATTTATAGTAGTATTAATGCCTTACAGGACTCCTGAAGTATTATTTATAGTAGTAGTAATGCCTTACAGGACTCATACAGTATTATTTATAGTAGTAGTAATGCCTTACAGGACTCCTACAGTATTATTTATAGCAGTAGTAATGCCTTACAGGACTCATACAGTATTATTTATAGCAGTAGTAATGCCTTACAGGACTCATACAGTATTATTTATAGCAGTAGTAATGCCTTACAGGACTCATACAGTATTATTTATAGCAGTAGTCATGCCTTACAGGACTCCTACAGTATTATTTATAACAGTAGTAATGCCTTACAGGATTCCTACAGTATTATTTATAACAGTAGTAATGCCTTACAGGACTCCTACAGTATTATTTATAGTAGTAGTAATGCCTTACATGACTCATACAGTATTATTTATAGTAGTAGTAATGCCTTACAGGACTCATACAGTATTATTTATAGCAGTAGTAATGCCTTACATGACTCATACAGTATTATTTATAACAGTAGTAATGCCTTACAGGACTCCTACAGTATTATTTATAGCAGTAGTAATGCCTTACAGGACTCGTACAGTATTATTTATAGTAGTAGTAATGCCTTACAGGACTCATACAGTATTATTTATAGTAGTAGTAATGCCTTACAGGACTCCTACAGTATTATTTATAGCAGTAGTAATGCCTTACAGGACTCATACAGTATTATTTATAGTAGTAGTAATGCCTTACAGGACTCATACAGTATTATTTATAGTAGTAGTAATGCCTTACAGGACTCCTACAGTATTATTTATAGCAGTAGTAATGCCTTACAGGACTCATACAGTATTATTTATAGCAGTAGTAATGCCTTACAGGACTCTACAGTATTATTTATAGCAGTAGTAATGCCTTACAGGACTCATACAGTATTATTTATAGCAGTAGTAATGCCTTACATGACTCATACAGTATTATTTATAACAGTAGTAATGCCTTACAGGACTCCTACAGTATTATTTATAGCAGCAGTAATGCCTTACAGGACTCGTACAGTATTATTTATAGTAGTAGTAATGCCTTACAGGACTCATACAGTATTATTTATAGTAGTAGTAATGCCTTACAGGACTCATACAGTATTATTTATAACAGTAGTAATGCCTTACAGGACTCCTACAGTATTATTTATAGTAGTAGTAATGCCTTACAGGACTCATACAGTATTATTCATAGTAGTAGTAATGCCTTACAGGACTCCTACAGTATTATTTATAGCAGCAGTAATGCCTTACAGGACTCGTACAGTATTATTTATAGTAGTAGTAATGCCTTACAGGACTCATACAGTATTATTTATAGCAGTAATAATGCCTTACAGGACTCATACAGTATTATTTATAGTAGTAGTAATGCCTTACAGGACTCCTACAGTATTATTTATAGCAGTAGTAATGCCTTACAGGACTCATACAGTATTATTTATAGCAGTAGTAATGCCTTACAGGACTCATACAGTATTATTTATAGTAGTAGTAATGCCTTACAGGACTCATACAGTATTATTTATAGCAGTAGTAATGCCTTACAGGACTCATACAGTATTATTTATAACAGTAGTAATGCCTTACAGGACTCCTACAGTATTATTTATAGCAGTAGTAATGCCTTACAGGACTCATACAGTATTATTTATAGTAGTAGTAATGCCTTACAGGACTCATACAGTATTATTTATAGTAGTATTAATGCCTTACAGGACTCCTGAAGTATTATTTATAGTAGTAGTAATGCCTTACAGGACTCATACAGTATTATTTATAGTAGTAGTAATGCCTTACAGGACTCTACAGTATTATTTATAGCAGTAGTAATGCCTTACAGGACTCATACAGTATTATTTATAGTAGTAGTAATGCCTTACAGGACTCATACAGTATTATTTATAGTAGTAGTAATGCCTTACAGGACTCATACAGTATTATTTATAGTAGTAGTAATGCCTTACAGGACTCCTACAGTATTATTTATAGCAGTAGTAATGCCTTACAGGACTCGTACAGTATTATTTATAGTAGTAGTAATGCCTTACAGGACTCATACAGTATTATTTATAGCAGTAGTAATGCCTTACAGGACTCATACAGTATTATTTATAGTAGTAGTAATGCCTTACAGGACTCCTACAGTATTATTTATAGCAGTAGTAATGCCTTACAGGACTCATACAGTATTATTTATAACAGTAGTAATGCCTTACAGGACTCATACAGTATTATTTATAGTAGTAGTAATGCCTTACAGGACTCATACAGTATTATTTATAGCAGTAGTAATGCCTTACAGGACTCATACAGTATTATTTATAACAGTAGTAATGCCTTACAGGACTCCTACAGTATTATTTATAGCAGTAGTAATGCCTTACAGGACTCGTACAGTATTATTTATAGTAGTAGTAATGCCTTACAGGACTCATACAGTATTATTTATAGTAGTATTAATGCCTTACAGGACTCCTGCAGTATTATTTATAGTAGTAGTAATGCCTTACAGGACTCATACAGTATTATTTATAACAGTAGTAATGCCTTACAGGACTCCTACAGTATTATTTATAGCAGCAGTAATGCCTTACAGGACTCGTACAGTATTATTTATAGTAGTAGTAATGCCTTACAGGACTCATACAGTATTATTTATAGTAGTAGTAATGCCTTACAGGACTCATACAGTATTATTTATAGCAGTAGTAATGCCTTACAGGACTCATACAGTATTATTTATAACAGTAGTAATGCCTTACAGGACTCTACAGTATTATTTATAGCAGTAGTAATGCCTTACAGGACTCATACAGTATTATTTATAGTAGTAGTAATGCCTTACAGGACTCATACAGTATTATTTATAGTAGTAGTAATGCCTTACAGGACTCCTACAGTATTATTTATAGCAGTAGTAATGCCTTACAGGACTCATACAGTATTATTTATAGCAGTAGTAATGCCTTACAGGACTCATACAGTATTATTTATAGCAGTAGTAATGCCTTACATGACTCATACAGTATTATTTATAGTAGTAGTAATGCCTTACAGGACTCATACAGTATTATTTATAGTAGTAGTAATGCCTTACAGGACTCATACAGTATTATTTATAGCAGTAGTAATGCCTTACAGGACTCATACAGTATTATTTATAGTAGTAGTAATGCCTTACAGGACTCATACAGTATTATTTATAGCAGTAGTAATGCCTTACAGGACTCATACAGTATTATTTATAACAGTAGTAATGCCTTACAGGACTCCTACAGTATTATTTATAACAGTAGTAATGCCTTACAGGACTCCTACAGTATTATTTATAACAGTAGTAATGCCTTACAGGACTCCTACAGTATTATTTATAGTAGTAGTAATGCCTTACATGACTCATACAGTATTATTTATAGTAGTAGTAATGCCTTACAGGACTCATACAGTATTATTTATAGCAGTAGTAATGCCTTACATGACTCATACAGTATTATTTATAACAGTAGTAATGCCTTACAGGACTCCTACAGTATTATTTATAGCAGTAGTAATGCCTTACAGGACTCGTACAGTATTATTTATAGTAGTAGTAATGCCTTACAGGACTCATACAGTATTATTTATAGTAGTAGTAATGCCTTACAGGACTCCTACAGTATTATTTATAGCAGTAGTAATGCCTTACAGGACTCGTACAGTATTATTTATAGTAGTAGTAATGCCTTACAGGACTCATACAGTATTATTTATAGCAGTAGTAATGCCTTACAGGACTCATACAGTATTATTTATAGTAGTAGTAATGCCTTACAGGACTCCTACAGTATTATTTATAGCAGTAGTAATGCCTTACAGGACTCATACAGTATTATTTATAACAGTAGTAATGCCTTACAGGACTCATACAGTATTATTTATAGCAGTAGTAATGCCTTACAGGACTCGTACAGTATTATTTATAGCAGTAGTAATGCCTTACAGGACTCGTACAGTATTATTTATAACAGTAGTAATGCCTTACATGACTCATACAGTATTATTTATAGTAGTAGTAATGCCTTACAGGACTCATACAGTATTATTTATAGTAGTAGTAATGCCTTACAGGACTCATACATTATTATTTATAGCAGTAGTAATGCCTTACAGGACTCCTACAGTATTATTTATAACAGTAGTAATGCCTTACAGGATTCCTACAGTATTATTTATAACAGTAGTAATGCCTTGCAGGACTCATACAGTATTATTTATAACAGTAGTAATGCCTTACAGGACTCATACAGTATTATTTATAGCAGTAGTAATGCCTTACAGGACTCGTACAGTATTATTTATAGTAGTAGTAATGCCTTACAGGACTCCTACAGTATTATTTATAGCAGCAGTAATGCCTTACAGGACTCGTACAGTATTATTTATAGTAGTAGTAATGCCTTACAGGACTCATACAGTATTATTTATAGTAGTAGTAATGCCTTACAGGACTCATACAGTATTATTTATAGCAGTAGTAATGCCTTACAGGACTCATACAGTATTATTTATAGTAGTAGTAATGCCTTACAGGACTCCTACAGTATTATTTATAGCAGCAGTAATGCCTTACAGGACTCATACAGTATTATTTATAACAGTAGTAATGCCTTACAGGACTCATACAGTATTATTTATAGCAGTAGTAATGCCTTACAGGACTCGTACAGTATTATTTATAGCAGTAGTAATGCCTTACAGGACTCGTACAGTATTATTTATAACAGTAGTAATGCCTTACAGGACTCCTACAGTATTATTTATAGCAGCAGTAATGCCTTACAGGACTCATACAGTATTATTTATAGTAGTAGTAATGCCTTACAGGACTCATACAGTATTATTTATAGTAGTATTAATGCCTTACAGGACTCCTGAAGTATTATTTATAGCAGTAGTAATGCCTTACAGGACTCATACAGTATTATTTATAACAGTAGTAATGCCTTACAGGACTCCTACAGTATTATTTATAGCAGTAGTAATGCCTTACAGGACTCATACAGTATTATTTATAGTAGTAGTAATGCCTTACAGGACTCATACAGTATTATTTATAGTAGTATTAATGCCTTACAGGACTCCTGAAGTATTATTTATAGTAGTAGTAATGCCTTACAGGACTCATACAGTATTATTTATAGTAGTAGTAATGCCTTACAGGACTCATACAGTATTATTTATAACAGTAGTAATGCCTTACAGGACTCATACAGTATTATTTATAGCAGTAGTAATGCCTTACAGGACTCATACAGTATTATTTATAGCAGTAGTAATGCCTTACAGGACTCATACAGTATTATTTATAGCAGTAGTAATGCCTTACAGGACTCATACAGTATTATTTATAGTAGTAGTAATGACTTACAGGACTCATACAGTATTATTTATAGCAGTAGTAATGCCTTACAGGACTCATACAGTATTATTTATAGCAGTAGTAATGCCTTACAGGACTCCTACAGTATTATTTATAGCAGTAGTAATGCCTTACAGGACTCCTACAGTATTATTTATAGCAGTAGTAATGCCTTACAGGACTCATACAGTATTATTTATAGTAGTAGTAATGCCTTACAGGACTCATACAGTATTATTTATAGTAGTAGTAATGCCTTACAGGACTCATACAGTATTATTTATAGCAGTAGTAATGCCTTACAGGACTCATACAGTATTATTTATAACAGTAGTAATGCCTTACAGGACTCTACAGTATTATTTATAGCAGTAGTAATGCCTTACAGGACTCATACAGTATTATTTATAGTAGTAGTAATGCCTTACAGGACTCATACAGTATTATTTATAGTAGTAGTAATGCCTTACAGGACTCTACAGTATTATTTATAGCAGTAGTAATGCCTTACAGGACTCATACAGTATTATTTATAGTAGTAGTAATGCCTTACAGGACTCATACAGTATTATTTATAGTAGTAGTAATGCCTTACAGGACTCCTACAGTATTATTTATAGCAGTAGTAATGCCTTACAGGACTCATACAGTATTATTTATAGCAGTAGTAATGCCTTACAGGACTCATACAGTATTATTTATAACAGTAGTAATGCCTTACAGGACTCATACAGTATTATTTATAGCAGTAGTAATGCCTTACAGGACTCATACAGTATTATTTATAACAGTAGTAATGCCTTACAGGACTCCTACAGTATTATTTATAGCAGTAGTAATGCCTTACAGGACTCATACAGTATTATTTATAGTAGTAGTAATGCCTTACAGGACTCATACAGTATTATTTATAGTAGTAGTAATGCCTTACAGGACTCATACAGTATTATTTATAGCAGTAGTAATGCCTTACAGGACTCATACAGTATTATTTATAACAGTAGTAATGCCTTACAGGACTCCTACAGTATTATTTATAGTAGTAGTAATGCCTTACAGGACTCATACAGTATTATTTATAGTAGTAGTAATGCCTTACAGGACTCATACAGTATTATTTATAGTAGTAGTAATGCCTTACAGGACTCATACAGTATTATTTATAGCAGTAGTAATGCCTTACAGGACTCATACAGTATTATTTATAGCAGTAGTAATGCCTTACAGGACTCATACAGTATTATTTATAGTAGTAGTAATGCCTTACAGGACTCATACAGTATTATTTATAGTAGTAGTAATGCCTTACAGGACTCATACATTATTATTTATAGCAGTAGTAATGCCTTACAGGACTCCTACAGTATTATTTATAGCAGTAGTAATGCCTTACAGGACTCCTACAGTATTATTTATAGCAGTAGTAATGCCTTACAGGACTCATACAGTATTATTTATAACAGTAGTAATGCCTTACAGGACTCATACAGTATTATTTATAGCAGTAGTAATGCCTTACAGGACTCATACAGTATTATTTATAGTAGTAGTAATGCCTTACAGGACTCCTACAGTATTATTTATAGCAGTAGTAATGCCTTACAGGACTCATACAGTATTATTTATAGTAGTAGTAATGCCTTACAGGACTCATACAGTATTATTTATAGTAGTAGTAATGCCTTACAGGACTCATACAGTATTATTTATAGCAGTAGTAATGCCTTACAGGACTCATACAGTATTATTTATAGTAGTAGTAATGCCTTACAGGACTCATACAGTATTATTTATAGCAGTAGTAATGCCTTACAGGACTCATACAGTATTATTTATAGCAGTAGTAATGCCTTACAGGACTCATACAGTATTATTTATAGCAGTAGTAATGCCTTACAGGACTCATACAGTATTATTTATAGCAGTAGTAATGCCTTACAGGACTCATACAGTATTATTTATAGCAGTAGTAATGCCTTACAGGACTCATACAGTATTATTTATAGTAGTAGTAATGCCTTACAGGACTCATACAGTATTATTTATAGTAGTAGTAATGCCTTACAGGACTCATACAGTATTATTTATAGCAGTAGTAATGCCTTACAGGACTCATACAGTATTATTTATAGTAGTAGTAATGCCTTACAGGACTCATACAGTATTATTTATAGCAGTAGTAATGCCTTACAGGACTCATACAGTATTATTTATAGTAGTAGTAATGCCTTACAGGACTCCTACAGTATTATTTATAGCAGTAGTAATGCCTTACAGGACTCATACAGTATTATTTATAGTAGTAGTAATGCCTTACAGGACTCATACAGTATTATTTATAGTAGTAGTAATGCCTTACAGGACTCATACAGTATTATTTATAGCAGTAGTAATGCCTTACAGGACTCATACAGTATTATTTATAACAGTAGTAATGCCTTACAGGACTCATACAGTATTATTTATAGCAGTAGTAATGCCTTACAGGACTCATACAGTATTATTTATAGCAGTAGTAATGCCTTACAGGACTCATACAGTATTATTTATAGTAGTAGTAATGCCTTACAGGACTCATACAGTATTATTTATAGTAGTAGTAATGCCTTACAGGACTCATACAGTATTATTTATAGCAGTAGTAATGCCTTACAGGACTCATACAGTATTATTTATAACAGTAGTAATGCCTTACAGGACTCCTACAGTATTATTTATAGCAGTAGTAATGCCTTACAGGACTCATACAGTATTATTTATAGTAGTAGTAATGCCTTACAGGACTCATACAGTATTATTTATAGTAGTAGTAATGCCTTACAGGACTCATACAGTATTATTTATAGCAGTAGTAATGCCTTACAGGACTCATACAGTATTATTTATAGCAGTAGTAATGCCTTACAGGACTCATACAGTATTATTTATAGCAGTAGTAATGCCTTACAGGACTCATACAGTATTATTATAGTAGTAGTAATGCCTTACAGGACTCCTACAGTATTATTTATAGCAGTAGTAATGCCTTACAGGACTCATACAGTATTATTTATAACAGTAGTAATGCCTTACAGGACTCATACAGTATTATTTATAGCAGTAGTAATGCCTTACAGGACTCATACAGTATTATTTATAGCAGTAGTAATGCCTTACAGGACTCATACAGTATTATTTATAACAGTAGTAATGCCTTACAGGACTCATACAGTATTATTTATAGTAGTAGTAATGCCTTACAGGACTCATACAGTATTATTTATAGTAGTAGTAATGCCTTACAGGACTCATACAGTATTATTTATAGTAGTAGTAATGCCTTACAGGACTCCTACAGTATTATTTATAGTAGTAATGCCTTACAGGACTCATACAGTATTATTTATAGCAGTAGTAATGCCTTACAGGACTCATACAGTATTATTTATAACAGTAGTAATGCCTTACAGGACTCATACAGTATTATTTATAGCAGTAGTAATGCCTTACAGGACTCATACAGTATTATTTATAGTAGTAGTAATGCCTTACAGGACTCATACAGTATTATTTATAGCAGTAGTAATGCCTTACAGGACTCATACAGTATTATTTATAGTAGTAGTAATGCCTTACAGGACTCATACAGTATTATTTATAGTAGTAGTAATGCCTTACAGGACTCATACAGTATTATTTATAGTAGTAATGCCTTACAGGACTCATACAGTATTATTTATAGTAGTAGTAATGCCTTACAGGACTCATACAGTATTATTTATAGTAGTAGTAATGCCTTACAGGACTCATACAGTATTATTTATAGCAGTAGTAATGCCTTACAGGACTCATACAGTATTATTTATAGCAGTAGTAATGCCTTACAGGACTCATACAGTATTATTTATAGCAGTAGTAATGCCTTACAGGACTCATACAGTATTATTTATAGCAGTAGTAATGCCTTACAGGACTCATACAGTATTATTTATAGTAGTAGTAATGCCTTACAGGACTCATACAGTATTATTTATAGTAGTAGTAATGCCTTACAGGACTCATACAGTATTATTTATAGCAGTAGTAATGCCTTACAGGACTCTACAGTATTATTTATAACAGTAGTAATGCCTTACAGGACTCATACAGTATTATTTATAACAGTAGTAATGCCTTACAGGACTCATACAGTATTATTTATAGCAGTAGTAATGCCTTACAGGACTCATACAGTATTATTTATAGTAGTAGTAATGCCTTACAGGACTCATACAGTATTATTTATAGTAGTAGTAATGCCTTACAGGACTCATACAGTATTATTTATAGTAGTAGTAATGCCTTACAGGACTCATACAGTATTATTTATAGCAGTAGTAATGCCTTACAGGACTCATACAGTATTATTTATAGTAGTAGTAATGCCTTACAGGACTCATACAGTATTATTTATAGTAGTAGTAATGCCTTACAGGACTCATACAGTATTATTTATAGCAGTAGTAATGCCTTACAGGACTCATACAGTATTATTTATAGCAGTAGTAATGCCTTACAGGACTCATACAGTATTATTTATAGCAGTAGTAATGCCTTACAGGACTCATACAGTATTATTTATAGCAGTAGTAATGCCTTACAGGACTCATACAGTATTATTTATAACAGTAGTAATGCCTTACAGGACTCCTACAGTATTATTTATAGCAGTAGTAATGCCTTACAGGACTCATACAGTATTATTTATAGTAGTAGTAATGCCTTACAGGACTCATACAGTATTATTTATAGTAGTAGTAATGCCTTACAGGACTCATACAGTATTATTTATAGCAGTAGTAATGCCTTACAGGACTCATACAGTATTATTTATAACAGTAGTAATGCCTTACAGGACTCCTACAGTATTATTTATAGCAGTAGTAATGCCTTACAGGACTCATACAGTATTATTTATAGTAGTAGTAATGCCTTACAGGACTCATACAGTATTATTTATAGTAGTAGTAATGCCTTACAGGACTCATACAGTATTATTTATAGCAGTAGTAATGCCTTACAGGACTCATACAGTATTATTTATAGTAGTAGTAATGCCTTACAGGACTCATACAGTATTATTTATAGCAGTAGTAATGCCTTACAGGACTCATACAGTATTATTTATAGTAGTAGTAATGCCTTACAGGACTCCTACAGTATTATTTATAGCAGTAGTAATGCCTTACAGGACTCATACAGTATTATTTATACAGTAGTAATGCCTTACAGGACTCATTCAGTATTATTTATAGTAGTAGTAATGCCTTACAGGACTCATACAGTATTATTTATAGCAGTAGTAATGCCTTACAGGACTCATACAGTATTATTTATAACAGTAGTAATGCCTTACAGGACTCTACAGTATTATTTATAGCAGTAGTAATGCCTTACAGGACTCATACAGTATTATTTATAGTAGTAGTAATGCCTTACAGGACTCATACAGTATTATTTATAGTAGTAGTAATGCCTTACAGGACTCATACAGTATTATTTATAGTAGTAGTAATGCCTTACAGGACTCATACAGTATTATTTATAGCAGTAGTAATGCCTTACAGGACTCATACAGTATTATTTATAGTAGTAGTAATGCCTTACAGGACTCATACAGTATTATTTATAGCAGTAGTAATGCCTTACAGGACTCATACAGTATTATTTATAGTAGTAGTAATGCCTTACAGGACTCCTACAGTATTATTTATAGCAGTAGTAATGCCTTACAGGACTCATACAGTATTATTTATAGCAGTAGTAATGCCTTACAGGACTCATACAGTATTATTTATAGTAGTAGTAATGCCTTACAGGACTCATACAGTATTATTTATAGCAGTAGTAATGCCTTACAGGACTCATACAGTATTATTTATAGCAGTAGTAATGCCTTACAGGACTCCTACAGTATTATTTATAGCAGTAGTAATGCCTTACAGGACTCATACAGTATTATTTATAGTAGTAGTAATGCCTTACAGGACTCATACAGTATTATTTATAGTAGTAGTAATGCCTTACAGGACTCCTACAGTATTATTTATAGTAGTAATGCCTTACAGGACTCATACAGTATTATTTATAGTAGTAGTAATGCCTTACAGGACTCATACAGTATTATTTATAGCAGTAGTAATGCCTTACAGGACTCATACAGTATTATTTATAGTAGTAGTAATGCCTTACAGGACTCATACAGTATTATTTATAGCAGTAGTAATGCCTTACAGGACTCATACAGTATTATTTATAGCAGTAGTAATGCCTTACAGGACTCATACAGTATTATTTATAGCAGTAGTAATGCCTTACAGGACTCATACAGTATTATTTATAGCAGTAGTAATGCCTTACAGGACTCATACAGTATTATTTATAGTAGTAGTAATGCCTTACAGGACTCATACAGTATTATTTATAGTAGTAGTAATGCCTTACAGGACTCATACAGTATTATTTATAGCAGTAGTAATGCCTTACAGGACTCATACAGTATTATTTATAGTAGTAGTAATGCCTTACAGGACTCATACAGTATTATTTATAGCAGTAGTAATGCCTTACAGGACTCATACAGTATTATTTATAGCAGTAGTAATGCCTTACAGGACTCCTACAGTATTATTTATAGTAGTAATGCCTTACAGGACTCATACAGTATTATTTATAGTAGTAGTAATGCCTTACAGGACTCATACAGTATTATTTATAGCAGTAGTAATGCCTTACAGGACTCATACAGTATTATTTATAGCAGTAGTAATGCCTTACAGGACTCATACAGTATTATTTATAGCAGTAGTAATGCCTTACAGGACTCATACAGTATTATTTATAGTAGTAGTAATGCCTTACAGGACTCATACAGTATTATTTATAGTAGTAGTAATGCCTTACAGGACTCATACAGTATTATTTATAGCAGTAGTAATGCCTTACAGGACTCATACAGTATTATTTATAGTAGTAGTAATGCCTTACAGGACTCATACAGTATTATTTATAGCAGTAGTAATGCCTTACAGGACTCATACAGTATTATTTATAGCAGTAGTAATGCCTTACAGGACTCATACAGTATTATTTATAGCAGTAGTAATGCCTTACAGGACTCATACAGTATTATTTATAGCAGTAGTAATGCCTTACAGGACTCATACAGTATTATTTATAGCAGTAGTAATGCCTTACAGGACTCATACAGTATTATTTATAGTAGTAGTAATGCCTTACAGGACTCATACAGTATTATTTATAGTAGTAGTAATGCCTTACAGGACTCATACAGTATTATTTATAGCAGTAGTAATGCCTTACAGGACTCATACAGTATTATTTATACAGTAGTAATGCCTTACAGGACTCATACAGTATTATTTATAGCAGTAGTAATGCCTTACAGGACTCATACAGTATTATTTATAGTAGTAGTAATGCCTTACAGGACTCCTACAGTATTATTTATAGCAGTAGTAATGCCTTACAGGACTCATACAGTATTATTTATAGCAGTAGTAATGCCTTACAGGACTCATACAGTATTATTTATAGCAGTAGTAATGCCTTACAGGACTCATACAGTATTATTTATAGTAGTAGTAATGCCTTACAGGACTCATACAGTATTATTTATAGTAGTAGTAATGCCTTACAGGACTCCTACAGTATTATTTATAGCAGTAGTAATGCCTTACAGGACTCATACAGTATTATTTATAGTAGTAGTAATGCCTTACAGGACTCATACAGTATTATTTATAGCAGTAGTAATGCCTTACAGGACTCATACAGTATTATTTATAGCAGTAGTAATGCCTTACAGGACTCATACAGTATTATTTATAGCAGTAGTAATGCCTTACAGGACTCATACAGTATTATTTATAGTAGTAGTAATGCCTTACAGGACTCATACAGTATTATTTATAGTAGTAGTAATGCCTTACAGGACTCATACAGTATTATTTATAGCAGTAGTAATGCCTTACAGGACTCATACAGTATTATTTATAGTAGTAGTAATGCCTTACAGGACTCATACAGTATTATTTATAGCAGTAGTAATGCCTTACAGGACTCCTACAGTATTATTTATAGCAGTAGTAATGCCTTACAGGACTCATACAGTATTATTTATAGCAGTAGTAATGCCTTACAGGACTCATACAGTATTATTTATAGTAGTAGTAATGCCTTACAGGACTCCTACAGTATTATTTATAGCAGTAGTAATGCCTTACAGGACTCATACAGTATTATTTATAGTAGTAGTAATGCCTTACAGGACTCATACAGTATTATTTATAGCAGTAGTAATGCCTTACAGGACTCATACAGTATTATTTATAACAGTAGTAATGCCTTACAGGACTCATACAGTATTATTTATAGCAGTAGTAATGCCTTACAGGACTCATACAGTATTATTTATAGTAGTAGTAATGCCTTACAGGACTCATACAGTATTATTTATAGTAGTAGTAATGCCTTACAGGACTCCTACAGTATTATTTATAGCAGTAGTAATGCCTTACAGGACTCATACAGTATTATTTATAGTAGTAGTAATGCCTTACAGGACTCATACAGTATTATTTATAGCAGTAGTAATGCCTTACAGGACTCATACAGTATTATTTATAGTAGTAGTAATGCCTTACAGGACTCCTACAGTATTATTTATAGCAGTAGTAATGCCTTACAGGACTCATACAGTATTATTTATAACAGTAGTAATGCCTTACAGGACTCATACAGTATTATTTATAGCAGTAGTAATGCCTTACAGGACTCATACAGTATTATTTATAGCAGTAGTAATGCCTTACAGGACTCATACAGTATTATTTATAACAGTAGTAATGCCTTACAGGACTCATACAGTATTATTTATAGTAGTAGTAATGCCTTACAGGACTCATACAGTATTATTTATAGTAGTAGTAATGCCTTACAGGACTCATACAGTATTATTTATAGCAGTAGTAATGCCTTACAGGACTCATACAGTATTATTTATAACAGTAGTAATGCCTTACAGGACTCCTACAGTATTATTTATAGCAGTAGTAATGCCTTACAGGACTCATACAGTATTATTTATAACAGTAGTAATGCCTTACAGGACTCATACAGTATTATTTATAGCAGTAGTAATGCCTTACAGGACTCGTACAGTATTATTTATAGTAGTAGTAATGCCTTACAGGACTCATACAGTATTATTTATAGTAGTAGTAATGCCTTACAGGACTCCTACAGTATTATTTATAGCAGTAGTAATGCCTTACAGGACTCATACAGTATTATTTATAGTAGTAGTAATGCCTTACAGGACTCATACAGTATTATTTATAGTAGTAGTAATGCCTTACAGGACTCATACAGTATTATTTATAGCAGTAGTAATGCCTTACAGGACTCATACAGTATTATTTATAGCAGTAGTAATGCCTTACAGGACTCATACAGTATTATTTATAACAGTAGTAATGCCTTACAGGACTCATACAGTATTATTTATAGCAGTAGTAATGCCTTACAGGACTCATACAGTATTATTTATAACAGTAGTAATGCCTTACAGGACTCCTACAGTATTATTTATAGCAGTAGTAATGCCTTACAGGACTCGTACAGTATTATTTATAGTAGTAGTAATGCCTTACAGGACTCATACAGTATTATTTATAGTAGTAGTAATGCCTTACAGGACTCATACAGTATTATTTATAGCAGTAGTAATGCCTTACAGGACTCATACAGTATTATTTATAGTAGTAGTAATGCCTTACAGGACTCATACAGTATTATTTATAGCAGTAGTAATGCCTTACAGGACTCATACAGTATTATTTATACAGTAGTAATGCCTTACAGGACTCATACAGTATTATTTATAGCAGTAGTAATGCCTTACAGGACTCATACAGTATTATTTATAGCAGTAGTAATGCCTTACAGGACTCATACAGTATTATTTATAGTAGTAGTAATGCCTTACAGGACTCATACAGTATTATTTATAGCAGTAGTAATGCCTTACAGGACTCATACAGTATTATTTATAGTAGTAGTAATGCCTTACAGGACTCCTACAGTATTATTTATAGCAGTAGTAATGCCTTACAGGACTCATACAGTATTATTTATAACAGTAGTAATGCCTTACAGGACTCATACAGTATTATTTATAGTAGTAGTAATGCCTTACAGGACTCATACAGTATTATTTATAGTAGTAGTAATGCCTTACAGGACTCATACAGTATTATTTATAGCAGTAGTAATGCCTTACAGGACTCATACAGTATTATTTATAACAGTAGTAATGCCTTACAGGACTCCTACAGTATTATTTATAGCAGTAGTAATGCCTTACAGGACTCATACAGTATTATTTATAGTAGTAGTAATGCCTTACAGGACTCATACAGTATTATTTATAGTAGTAGTAATGCCTTACAGGACTCCTACAGTATTATTTATAGCAGTAGTAATGCCTTACAGGACTCATACAGTATTATTTATAGTAGTAGTAATGCCTTACAGGACTCATACAGTATTATTTATAGCAGTAGTAATGCCTTACAGGACTCATACAGTATTATTTATAGTAGTAGTAATGCCTTACAGGACTCCTACAGTATTATTTATACAGTAGTAATGCCTTACAGGACTCCTACAGTATTATTTATAACAGTAGTAATGCCTTACAGGACTCATACAGTATTATTTATAACAGTAGTAATGCCTTACAGGACTCATACAGTATTATTTATAGCAGTAGTAATGCCTTACAGGACTCGTACAGTATTATTTATAGTAGTAGTAATGCCTTACAGGACTCATACAGTATTATTTATAGCAGTAGTAATGCCTTACAGGACTCATACAGTATTATTTATAGTAGTAGTAATGCCTTACAGGACTCATACAGTATTATTTATAGTAGTAGTAATGCCTTACAGGACTCATACAGTATTATTTATAGCAGTAGTAATGCCTTACAGGACTCATACAGTATTATTTATAGTAGTAGTAATGCCTTACAGGACTCCTACAGTATTATTTATAGCAGTAGTAATGCCTTACAGGACTCATACAGTATTATTTATAACAGTAGTAATGCCTTACAGGACTCATACAGTATTATTTATAGCAGTAGTAATGCCTTACAGGACTCATACAGTATTATTTATAGCAGTAGTAATGCCTTACAGGACTCATACAGTATTATTTATAACAGTAGTAATGCCTTACAGGACTCATACAGTATTATTTATAGTAGTAGTAATGCCTTACAGGACTCATACAGTATTATTTATAGTAGTAGTAATGCCTTACAGGACTCATACAGTATTATTTATAGCAGTAGTAATGCCTTACAGGACTCATACAGTATTATTTATAACAGTAGTAATGCCTTACAGGACTCCTACAGTATTATTTATAACAGTAGTAATGCCTTACAGGACTCATACAGTATTATTTATAACAGTAGTAATGCCTTACAGGACTCATACAGTATTATTTATAGCAGCAGTAATGCCTTACAGGACTCGTACAGTATTATTTATAGTAGTAGTAATGCCTTACAGGACTCATACAGTATTATTTATAGTAGTAGTAATGCCTTACAGGACTCATACAGTATTATTTATAGCAGTAGTAATGCCTTACAGGACTCATACAGTATTATTTATAGTAGTAGTAATGCCTTACAGGACTCATACAGTATTATTTATAGTAGTAGTAATGCCTTACAGGACTCATACAGTATTATTTATAGCAGTAGTAATGCCTTACAGGACTCATACAGTATTATTTATAGCAGTAGTAATGCCTTACAGGACTCATACAGTATTATTTATAGCAGTAGTAATGCCTTACAGGACTCATACAGTATTATTTATAGCAGTAGTAATGCCTTACAGGACTCATACAGTATTATTTATACAGTAGTAATGCCTTACAGGACTCTACAGTATTATTTATAGTAGTAGTAATGCCTTACAGGACTCATACAGTATTATTTATAGTAGTAGTAATGCCTTACAGGACTCATACAGTATTATTTATAGTAGTAGTAATGCCTTACAGGACTCATACAGTATTATTTATAGCAGTAGTAATGCCTTACAGGACTCATACAGTATTATTTATAGCAGTAGTAATGCCTTACAGGACTCATACAGTATTATTTATAGCAGTAGTAATGCCTTACAGGACTCATACAGTATTATTTATAGTAGTAGTAATGCCTTACAGGACTCATACAGTATTATTTATAGTAGTAGTAATGCCTTACAGGACTCCTACAGTATTATTTATAGCAGTAGTAATGCCTTACAGGACTCATACAGTATTATTTATAGTAGTAGTAATGCCTTACAGGACTCATACAGTATTATTTATAGCAGTAGTAATGCCTTACAGGACTCATACAGTATTATTTATAGTAGTAGTAATGCCTTACAGGACTCATACAGTATTATTTATAGCAGTAGTAATGCCTTACAGGACTCATACAGTATTATTTATAGCAGTAGTAATGCCTTACAGGACTCATACAGTATTATTTATAGTAGTAGTAATGCCTTACAGGACTCATACAGTATTATTTATAGCAGTAGTAATGCCTTACAGGACTCGTACAGTATTATTTATAGTAGTAGTAATGCCTTACAGGACTCATACAGTATTATTTATAGTAGTAGTAATGCCTTACAGGACTCATACAGTATTATTTATAGCAGTAGTAATGCCTTACAGGACTCATACAGTATTATTTATAGTAGTAGTAATGCCTTACAGGACTCATACAGTATTATTTATAGTAGTAGTAATGCCTTACAGGACTCATACAGTATTATTTATAGCAGTAGTAATGCCTTACAGGACTCATACAGTATTATTTATAGCAGTAGTAATGCCTTACAGGACTCCTACAGTATTATTTATAGCAGTAGTAATGCCTTACAGGACTCATACAGTATTATTTATAGCAGTAGTAATGCCTTACAGGACTCATACAGTATTATTTATAACAGTAGTAATGCCTTACAGGACTCATACAGTATTATTTATAGCAGTAGTAATGCCTTACAGGACTCATACAGTATTATTTATAGTAGTAGTAATGCCTTACAGGACTCATACAGTATTATTTATAGTAGTAGTAATGCCTTACAGGACTCATACAGTATTATTTATAGCAGTAGTAATGCCTTACAGGACTCATACAGTATTATTTATAGCAGTAGTAATGCCTTACAGGACTCATACAGTATTATTTATAGCAGTAGTAATGCCTTACAGGACTCATACAGTATTATTTATAGTAGTAGTAATGCCTTACAGGACTCATACAGTATTATTTATAGTAGTAGTAATGCCTTACAGGACTCATACAGTATTATTTATAGCAGTAGTAATGCCTTACAGGACTCATACAGTATTATTTATAGTAGTAGTAATGCCTTACAGGACTCATACAGTATTATTTATAGCAGTAGTAATGCCTTACAGGACTCATACAGTATTATTTATAGTAGTAGTAATGCCTTACAGGACTCCTAAAGTATTATTTATAGCAGTAGTAATGCCTTACAGGACTCATACAGTATTATTTATAGCAGTAGTAATGCCTTACAGGACTCATACAGTATTATTTATAGTAGTAGTAATGCCTTACAGGACTCATACAGTATTATTTATAGCAGTAGTAATGCCTTACAGGACTCATACAGTATTATTTATACAGTAGTAATGCCTTACAGGACTCCTACAGTATTATTTATAGCAGTAGTAATGCCTTACAGGACTCGTACAGTATTATTTATAGTAGTAGTAATGCCTTACAGGACTCATACAGTATTATTTATAGTAGTAGTAATGCCTTACAGGACTCATACAGTATTATTTATAGTAGTAGTAATGCCTTACAGGACTCCTACAGTATTATTTATAGCAGTAGTAATGCCTTACAGGACTCATACAGTATTATTTATAGTAGTAGTAATGCCTTACAGGACTCATACAGTATTATTTATAGCAGTAGTAATGCCTTACAGGACTCATACAGTATTATTTATAGTAGTAGTAATGCCTTACAGGACTCCTACAGTATTATTTATAGCAGTAGTAATGCCTTACAGGACTCATACAGTATTATTTATAACAGTAGTAATGCCTTACAGGACTCATACAGTATTATTTATAGTAGTAATGCCTTACAGGACTCATACAGTATTATTTATAGCAGTAGTAATGCCTTACAGGACTCATACAGTATTATTTATAACAGTAGTAATGCCTTACAGGACTCATACAGTATTATTTATAGCAGTAGTAATGCCTTACAGGACTCATACAGTATTATTTATAGTAGTAGTAATGCCTTACAGGACTCATACAGTATTATTTATAGTAGTATTAATGCCTTACAGGACTCCTGAAGTATTATTTATAGTAGTAGTAATGCCTTACAGGACTCATACAGTATTATTTATAGTAGTAGTAATGCCTTACAGGACTCCTACAGTATTATTTATAGCAGTAGTAATGCCTTACAGGACTCATACAGTATTATTTATAGTAGTAGTAATGCCTTACAGGACTCATACAGTATTATTTATAGTAGTAGTAATGCCTTACAGGACTCATACAGTATTATTTATAGCAGTAGTAATGCCTTACAGGACTCATACAGTATTATTTATAGCAGTAGTAATGCCTTACAGGACTCATACAGTATTATTTATAGCAGTAGTAATGCCTTACAGGACTCATACAGTATTATTTATAGTAGTAGTAATGCCTTACAGGACTCATACAGTATTATTTATAGTAGTAGTAATGCCTTACAGGACTCATACAGTATTATTTATAGCAGTAGTAATGCCTTACAGGACTCATACAGTATTATTTATAGCAGTAGTAATGCCTTACAGGACTCATACAGTATTATTTATAGCAGTAGTAATGCCTTACAGGACTCCTACAGTATTATTTATAGCAGTAGTAATGCCTTACAGGACTCTACAGTATTATTTATAGTAGTAGTAATGCCTTACAGGACTCATACAGTATTATTTATAGCAGTAGTAATGCCTTACAGGACTCATACAGTATTATTTATAGCAGTAGTAATGCCTTACAGGACTCATACAGTATTATTTATAACAGTAGTAATGCCTTACAGGACTCCTACAGTATTATTTATAGCAGTAGTAATGCCTTACAGGACTCGTACAGTATTATTTATAGTAGTAGTAATGCCTTACAGGACTCATACAGTATTATTTATAGTAGTAGTAATGCCTTACAGGACTCATACAGTATTATTTATAGCAGTAGTAATGCCTTACAGGACTCATACAGTATTATTTATAGTAGTAGTAATGCCTTACAGGACTCATACAGTATTATTTATAGCAGTAGTAATGCCTTACAGGACTCATACAGTATTATTTATAGCAGTAGTAATGCCTTACAGGACTCATACAGTATTATTTATAGCAGTAGTAATGCCTTACAGGACTCATACAGTATTATTTATAGCAGTAGTAATGCCTTACAGGACTCATACAGTATTATTTATAGCAGTAGTAATGCCTTACAGGACTCATACAGTATTATTTATAGTAGTAGTAATGCCTTACAGGACTCATACAGTGTTATTTATAGTAGTAGTAATGCCTTACAGGACTCATACAGTATTATTTATAGCAGTAGTAATGCCTTACAGGACTCCTACAGTATTATTTATAACAGTAGTAATGCCTTACAGGACTCATACAGTATTATTTATAGCAGTAGTAATGCCTTACAGGACTCATACAGTATTATTTATAGTAGTAGTAATGCCTTACAGGACTCCTACAGTATTATTTATAGCAGTAGTAATGCCTTACAGGACTCATACAGTATTATTTATAACAGTAGTAATGCCTTACAGGACTCCTACAGTATTATTTATAGCAGCAGTAATGCCTTACAGGACTCGTACAGTATTATTTATAGTAGTAGTAATGCCTTACAGGACTCATACAGTATTATTTATAGTAGTAGTAATGCCTTACAGGACTCCTACAGTATTATTTATAGCAGTAGTAATGCCTTACAGGACTCATACAGTATTATTTATAGTAGTAGTAATGCCTTACAGGACTCATACAGTATTATTTATAGTAGTAGTAATGCCTTACAGGACTCATACAGTATTATTTATAGCAGTAGTAATGCCTTACAGGACTCATACAGTATTATTTATAGCAGTAGTAATGCCTTACAGGACTCATACAGTATTATTTATAGTAGTAGTAATGCCTTACAGGACTCATACAGTATTATTTATAGCAGTAGTAATGCCTTACAGGACTCATACAGTATTATTTATAGTAGTAGTAATGCCTTACAGGACTCATACAGTATTATTTATAGTAGTAGTAATGCCTTACAGGACTCATACAGTATTATTTATAGCAGTAGTAATGCCTTACAGGACTCATACAGTATTATTTATAACAGTAGTAATGCCTTACAGGACTCCTACAGTATTATTTATAACAGTAGTAATGCCTTACAGGACTCATACAGTATTATTTATAACAGTAGTAATGCCTTACAGGACTCTACAGTATTATTTATAGTAGTAGTAATGCCTTACAGGACTCATACAGTATTATTTATAGTAGTAGTAATGCCTTACAGGACTCATACAGTATTATTTATAGCAGTAGTAATGCCTTACAGGACTCATACAGTATTATTTATACAGTAGTAATGCCTTACAGGACTCCTACAGTATTATTTATAGCAGTAGTAATGCCTTACAGGACTCATACAGTATTATTTATAGTAGTAGTAATGCCTTACAGGACTCATACAGTATTATTCATAGTAGTAGTAATGCCTTACAGGACTCCTACAGTATTATTTATAGCAGTAGTAATGCCTTACAGGACTCATACAGTATTATTTATAGTAGTAGTAATGCCTTACAGGACTCATACAGTATTATTTATAGCAGTAGTAATGCCTTACAGGACTCATACAGTATTATTTATAGTAGTAGTAATGCCTTACAGGACTCATACAGTATTATTTATAGCAGTAGTAATGCCTTACAGGACTCATACAGTATTATTTATAACAGTAGTAATGCCTTACAGGACTCATACAGTATTATTTATAGCAGTAGTAATGCCTTACAGGACTCATACAGTATTATTTATAGCAGTAGTAATGCCTTACAGGACTCTACAGTATTATTTATACAGTAGTAATGCCTTACAGGACTCATACAGTATTATTTATAGTAGTAATGCCTTACAGGACTCATACAGTATTATTTATAGTAGTAGTAATGCCTTACAGGACTCATACAGTATTATTTATAGCAGTAGTAATGCCTTACAGGACTCATACAGTATTATTTATAGCAGTAGTAATGCCTTACAGGACTCATACAGTATTATTTATAACAGTAGTAATGCCTTACAGGACTCCTACAGTATTATTTATAACAGTAGTAATGCCTTACAGGACTCATACAGTATTATTTATAGTAGTAGTAATGCCTTACAGGACTCGTACAGTATTATTTATATAGTAGTAATGCCTTACAGGACTCATACAGTATTATTTATAGTAGTAGTAATGCCTTACAGGACTCCTACAGTATTATTTATAGCAGTAGTAATGCCTTACAGGACTCCTACAGTATTATTTATAGTAGTAGTAATGCCTTACAGGACTCATACAGTATTATTTATAGTAGTAGTAATGCCTTACAGGACTCATACAGTATTATTTATAGCAGTAGTAATGCCTTACAGGACTCATACAGTATTATTTATAGCAGTAGTAATGCCTTACAGGACTCCTACAGTATTATTTATAGCAGTAGTAATGCCTTACAGGACTCATACAGTATTATTTATAGCAGTAGTAATGCCTTACAGGACTCATACAGTATTATTTATAGCAGTAGTAATGCCTTACAGGACTCCTACAGTATTATTTATAGCAGTAGTAATGCCTTACAGGACTCATACAGTATTATTTATAGTCAGTAGTAATGCCTTACAGGACTCATACAGTATTATTTATAGTAGTAGTAATGCCTTACAGGACTCATACAGTATTATTTATAGCAGTAGTAATGCCTTACAGGACTCCTACAGTATTATTATAGTAGTAGTAATGCCTTACAGGACTCCTACAGTATTATTTATATAGTAGTAATGCCTTACAGGACTCCTACAGTATTATTTATAACAGTAGTAATGCCTTACAGGACTCATACAGTATTATTTATAGCAGTAGTAATGCCTTACAGGACTCATACAGTATTATTTATAGCAGTAGTAATGCCTTACAGGACTCATACAGTATATTTATAGCAGTAGTAATGCCTTACAGGACTCATACAGTATTATTTATAGTAGTAGTAATGCCTTACAGGACTCATACAGTATTATTATAGTAGTAGTAATGCCTTACAGGACTCCTACAGTATTATTTATAACAGTAGTAATGCCTTACAGGACTCATACAGTATTATTTATAGCAGTAGTAATGCCTTACAGGACTCATACAGTATTATTTATAGTAGTAGTAATGCCTTACAGGACTCATACAGTATTATTATAGTAGTAGTAATGCCTTACAGGACTCATACAGTATTATTTATAGTAGTTAATGCCTTACAGGACTCCTACAGTATTATTTATAGCAGTAGTAATGCCTTACAGGACTCGTACAGTATTATTTATAGTAGTAGTAATGCCTTACAGGACTCATACAGTATTATTTATAGCAGTAGTAATGCCTTACAGGACTACAGTATTATTTATAGCAGTAGTAATGCCTTACAGGACTCATACAGTATTATTTATAGTAGTAGTAATGCCTTACAGGACT
>NC_034188.2:11737794-11791065 GCF_002021735.2 Oncorhynchus kisutch | reverse complement strand
CTCATACAGTATTATTCATAGTATTAGTAATGCCTTACAGGACTCTACAGTATTATTTATAGCAGCAGTAATGCCTACGGACTCGTACAGTATTATTTATAGTAGTAGTAATGCCTTACAGGACTCATACAGTATTATTTATAGCAGTAATAAGCCTACAGGACTCAGACAGTATTATTCATAGTAGTAGTAATGCCTTACAGGACTCCTACAGTATTTTTTATAGCGCAGTAATGCCTACAGGACTCATACAGTATTATTTATAACAGTAGTAATGCATTACAGGACTCATACAGTATTATTTATAGCAGTAGTAATGCCTTACAGGACTCATACAGTATTATTTATAGCAGTAGTAATGCCTTACAGGACTCATACAGTATATTTAAACAGTAGTAATGCCTTACAGGACTCCACAGTATTATTTATAGCAGTAGTAATGCCTTACAGGACTCTACAGTATTATTTATAGTAGTAGTAATGCCTTACAGGACTCTACAGTTTATTTATAGTAGTAGTAATGCCTTACAGGACTCCTACAGATTATTTATAGTAGTAGTAATGCCTAAGGACTCATACAGTATTATTTATAGTAGTAGTAATGCCTTACAGACTCATACAGTATTATTTATAGCAGTAGTAATGCTTACAGGACTCGTACAGTATTATTTATTAGTAGTAGTAATGCCTTACAGGACTCATACAGTATTATTTATAGTAGTAGTAATGCCTTACAGGACTCCTACAGTTATTTATAACAGTAGTAATGCCTTACAGGACTCATACAGTATATTTATAGTAGTAGTAATGCCTTACAGGACTCATACAGTATTATTTATAGCAGTAGTAATGCCTTACAGGACTCCACAGTATTATTTATAGTGTAGTAATGCCTTACAGGACTCATACAGTATTATTATAGTAGTAGTAATGCCTTACAGGACTCATACAGTATTTTATAGTAGTAGTAATGCCTTACAGGACTCGTACAGTATTATTTATTAGCAGTAGTAATGCCTTACAGGACTCATACAGATTATTTATAGGCAGTAGTCCATGCCTTACAGTACTACTACAGTATTATTTAAACAGTAGGTAATGCCTTACAGGATTCCTACAGTATTATTTATACAGTAGTAATGCCTTACAGGACTCCTACAGTTTATTTATAGTAGTAGTAATGCCTTACATGACTCATACAGTATTATTTATAGTAGTAGTAATGCCTTACAGGACTCAACAGTATATTTATAGCAGTAGTATGCCTTACATGACTCTACAGTATTATTTATAACAGTAGTAATGCCTTACAGGACTCCTACAGTATTATTTATAGCAGCAGTAATGCCTTACAGGACTCGTACAGTATTATTTATAGTAGTAGTATGCCTTACAGGACTCATACAGTATTATTCATAGTAGTAGTAATGCCTTACAGGACTCCTACAGTATTATTTATAGCAGCAGTAATGCCTTACAGGACTAGTACAGTATTATTATAGTAGTAGTAATGCCTTACAGGACTCATACAGTATTATTTATAGCAGCAGTAATGCCTACAGGACTCATACAGTATTATTTATAACAGTAGTAATGCCTTACAGGACTCATACAGCTATTATTTATAGCAGTAGTAATGCCTTACAGGACTCGTACAGTATTATTTAATAGCAGTAGTAATGCCTTACAGGACTCGTACAGTATTATTATAACAGTAGTAATGCCTTACATGACGCATACAGTATTATTTCTTAGTAGTAGTAATGCCTTACAGGACTCATACAGTGTTATTATAGTAGTAGTAATGCCTTACAGGACTCATACATTATTATTTATAGCAGTAGTAATGCCTTACAGGACTCCTACAGTATTATTTATAACAGTAGTAATGCCTTACAGGACTCATACAGTATTATTTATAGCAGTAGTAATGCCTTACAGGACTCATTCAGTATTATTTATAGTAGTAGTAATGCCTTACAGGACTCCTACAGTATTATTTATAGCAGTAGTAATGCCTTACAGGACTCATACAGTATTATTTATAACAGTAGTAATGCCTTACAGGACTCCTACAGTATTATTTATAGCCAGCAGTAATTGCCTTACAGGACCTCGTACAGTATTTATTTATAGTAGGTAGTAATGCCTTACAGGACTCATACAGTATTATTTATAGTAGTAGTAATGCCTTACAGGACTCTACAGTATTATTTATAGCAGCATTAAGCCTTACAGGACTCGTACGTATATTTATAGTAGTAGTACTGCCTTACAGGACTCCTACAGTATTATTTATAGTAGTAGTAATGCCTTACAGGACTCCTACAGTATTATTTATAACAGTAGTAATGCCTTACAGGACTCATACGTATTATTTATAGCAGTAGATGCCTTACAGGACTCCATACAGTATTATTTATAGTAGTAGTAATGCCTTACAGGACTACAGTATTATTTATAGTAGTAGTAATGACTTACAGGACTCATACAGTACTTATTTATAGTCAGTAAGTATGCCTTACATGACTCATACAGTATTATTTATAGTAGTAGTAATGCCTTACAGGACTCATACAGTATTATTTTATAGCAGTAGTCATGCCTTACAGGACTCCTACAGAATTATTTATAACAGTAGTAATGCCTTACAGGACTCCTACAGTATTATGTATAACAGTAGTAATGCCTTACAGGATTCCTACAGTATTATTTATACAGTAGTAATGCCTTACAGGACTCCTACAGTATTATTTATAGTAGTAGTAATGCCTTACATGACTCATACAGTATTATTTATAGTAGTAGTAATGCCTTACACGGACTCATACAGTATTATTTATAGCAGTAGTAATGCCTTACATGACTCATACAGTATTATTTATAACAGTAGTATGCCTTACAGGACTCCTACAGTAGTATTTATAGCGCAGTAATGCCTTACAGGACTCGTACAGTATTATTTATAGTAGTAGTAATGCTTACAGGACTCATACAGTATTATGTCATAGTAGTAGTAATGCCTTACAGGACTCCTACAGTATTATTTATAGCAGCAGTAATGCCTTACAGGACTCGTACAGTATTATTTATATAGTAGTAATGCCTTACAGGACTCATACAGTATTATTTATAAGCAGTAATAATGCCTTACAGGACTCATACAGTATTATTCATAGTAGTAGTAATGCCTTACAGGACTCCTACAGTATTATTTATAGCAGCAGTATGCCTTACAGGACTCATACAGTATTATTTATAACAGTAGTAATGCCTTACAGGACTCATACAGTAGTATTTATAGCAGTAGTAATGCCTTACAGGACTCGTACAGTATTATTTATAGCAGTAGTAATGCCTTACAGGACTCGTACAGTATTATTTATAACAGTAGTAATGCCTTACATGACTCAGTTACAGTATTATTTATAGTAGTAGTAATGCCTTACAGGACTCATACGTATTATTTATAGTAGTAGTCATGCCTTACAGGACTCATACATTATTATTTATAGAACAGTAGTAATGCCTTACAGGACTCCTACAGTATTATTTATAACAGTAGTAATGCCTTACAGGATTCCTACAGTATTATTTATAACAGTAGTAATGCCTTGAATGACTCATACAGTAGTTATTTATAACAGTAGTAATGCCTTACAGGACTCATACAGTATTATTTATAGCAGCAAGTAATGCCTTACAGGACTCGTACAGTATTATTTATAGTAGTAGTAATGCCTTACAGGACTCATACAGTATTATTTATAGTAGTCGTAATGCCTTACAGGACTCCTACAGTATTATTTATAGCAGCAGTAATGCCTTACAGGACTCGTACAGTATTATTTATAGTAGTAGTAATGCCTTACAGGACCTCATACAGTATTATTTATAGTAGTAGTAATGCCTTACAGGACTCCTAAAAGTATTATTTATAGCAGTAGTAATGCCTTACAGGACTCATACAGTATTATTTTATAGCAGTAGTAGTAATGCCTTACAGGACTCCTCAGTATATCTTTATAACAGTAGTAATGCCTTACAGGACTGCTACAGTATTATTTATAGCAGTAGTAATGCCTTACAAGGACTCATACAGTATTATTTATAACAGTAGTAATGCCTTACAGGACTCCTACAGTATTATTTATAGCAGCAGTAATGCCTTACAGGACTCGTACAGTATTATTTATAGTAGTAGTAATGCCGTACAGGACTCATACAGTATTATTTATAGTAGTAGTAATGCCTTACAGGACTCCTACAGTATTATTTATAAGCAGCATTAATGCCTTACAGGACTCGTACAGTATTATTTATAGTAGTAGTAATGCCTTACAGGACTCATACAGTAATTATTTATAGTAGTAGTAATGCCTTACAGGACTCCTACAGTATTATTTATAACAGTAGTAATGCCTTACAGGACTCATACAGTATTATTTATAGCAGTAGTAATGCCTTACAGGACTCATACAGTATTATTTTATAGCAGTAGTAATGCCTTACATGACTCATACAGTATTATTTATAGTAGTAGTAATGCCTTACATGACTCATACAGTATTATTTATAGTAGTAGTAATGCCTTACAGGACTCCTACAGTATTATTTATAGTAGTAGTAATGCCTTACAGGACTCCTACAGTATTATTTATAACAGTAGTAATGCCTTACAGGACTCATACAGTATTATTTATAGCAGTAGTAATGCCTTACAGGACTCATACAGTATTATTTATAGCAGTAGTAATGCCTTACATGACTCATACAGTATTATTTATAGTAGTAGTAATGCCTTACAGGACTCATACAGTATTATTTATAGTAGTAGTAATGCCTTACAGGACTCCTACAGTATTATTTATAGCAGCAGTAATGCCTTACAGGACTCGTACAGTATTATTTATAGTAGTAGTAATGCCTTACAGGACTCATACAGTATTATTTATAGTAGCAGTAATGCCTTACAGGACTCGTACAGTATTATTTATAGCAGCAGTAATGCCTTACAGGACTCATACAGTATTATTTATAGTAGTAGTAATGCCTTACAGGACTCGTACAGTATTCATGCCTCATTTGTACTGCATGTATTAAACACTGCTCTACACCGAGTGTTGTTACATTTCCATCTGAGATAGAAGTCGCCCCTCTGGGCGGGTGGAATCTACTATATATTTATGTCTTCAAAGCCCCATTCAATCTGGCAGCTCTCTCACTCTGAGAGAGCTCAGAACAATCTATAGGGGGTGTCACCTCACTAAGCTAAAAATCTATTGGAGCCTTGCAGTCTCGAGAGCTACAGATTTAGTTTTTCTTCTTGTTTCAAGCCCACAGCACACAGTGCTAGTCCTCTATAGGTTCTGCTAGTCAGCATGTTTGCTTGGCACATCTTCTTCTCATTGGGGATATCATTGTGCTCAGACTATGCAAATGTTAACATGCAGAGACCAGGGTAATGTTGTTCTGCTGCCCAGAATGGAGTGGGTTTACAGTGTTAACATGCAGAGACCAGGGTAATGTTGTTCTGCTAACATGCAGAGACCAGGGTAATGTTGTTCTGCTAACATGCAGAGACCAGGGTAATGTTGTTCTGCTAACATACAGAGACCAGGGTAATGTTGTTCTGCTAACATACAGAGCCCAGGGTAATGTTGTTCTGCTAACATGCAGAGACCAGGGTAATGTTGTTCTGCTAACATGCAGAGACCAGGGTAATGTTGTTCTGCTAACATGCAGAGACCAGGGTAATGTTGTCCTGCTAACATACAGAGACCAGGGTAATGTTGTTCTGCTCTCCAGAATGGAGTGGGTTTACAGTGTTAACATGCAGAGACCAGGGTAATGTTGTTCTGCTAACATGCAGAGACCAGGGTAATGTTGTTCTGTTAACATACAGAGACCAGGGTAATGTTGTTCTGCTAACATACAGAGACCAGGGTAATGTTGTTCTGTTAACATACAGAGACCAGGGTAATGTTGTTCTGCTAACATACAGAGACCAGGGTAATGTTGTTCTGCTCTCCAGAATGGAGTGGGTTTACAGTGTTAACATGCAGAGACCAGGGTAATGTTGTTCTGCTAACATGCAGAGACCAGGGTAATGTTGTTCTGTTAACATACAGAGACCAGGGTAATGTTGTTCTGCTAACATACAGAGACCAGGGTAATGTTGTTCTGCTAACATACAGAGACCAGGGTAATGTTGTTCTGCTCTCCAGAATGGAGTGGGTTTACAGTGTTAACATGCAGAGACCAGGGTAATGTTGTTCTGCTAACATGCAGAGACCAGGGGTAATGTTGTTCTGCTAACATACAGAGCCCAGGGTAATGTTGTTCTGCTAACATGCAGAGACCAGGGTAATGTTGTTCTGCTAACATGCAGAGACCAGGGTAATGTTGTTCTGCTAACATGCAGAGCCCAGGGTAATGTTGTTCTGCTAACATGCAGAGACCAGGGTAATGTTGTTCTGCTAACATGCAGAGACCAGGGTAATGTTGTTCTGGGTATTACAGGAGAGCTAAAGTAGCTTCTGTTATAGACTGTTATCCACAGTCATAGCTGTTCCCTCTGCTACATGTACACAGATATTTGTTAAGGGAACTGCTGTATGGCCTCTGTTATTGTAGAGAAGCAGTCATTTGTCCAGTCAGTCCTGCTATAGGTTCTGCCACATGCACACAGCTATTGTCCACAGTCTATTATATAAGGGACATTATGTGTCTGAATTGGCACTCAGTTGGTTATTTAGTTCACTCCTTTAGACACGAGCCAGAGCCTGATGGGCAAAAGACTATAGTACACTCCTCTCCATATCAGGAAACTAATTTCTGTCTGCCCTCCTCGTCTCCTGCCCCCCTCGTCTCCCTACCCCCCCTCGTCTCCCTGCCCCCCTCGTCTCCCTGCCTCCCTCGTCTCCCTGCCCCCCCTCGTCTCCCTGCCCCCCTCGTCTCCCTGCCTCCCTCGTCTCCCTGCCCCCCTCTCCCTGCCTCCCTCGTCTCCCTGCCCCCCTCGTCTCCTTGCCTCCCTCGTCTCCCTGTCACCCTCGTCTCCTTGCCTCCCTCATCTCCCTGCCTCCCTCGTCTCCCTGCCTCCCTCATATCCTTGTCTCCGTCGTCTCCCTGCCTCCCTCGTCTCCCTGCCTCCCTCTTCTCCCTGTCTCCCTGCCTCCCTCTTCTCCCTGTCTCCCTGCCTCCCTCGTCTCCCTGCATCCCTCGTCTCCCTCGTCATGATATAAAACACCATAATGAGTCTTCCTGTGTCTGTCTGTTAAAGGAAATTGTCAGTCAGGGAAACACTAGGTTCTAATCAGAATGTTGTTGTATTCATGACTATCTGTAATCAGACACAGTGGCTGAGTCCCAGATGGTACCTTGTTCCCTATATAGTGCACTACTTTTGACCAGAGGCCTATGGGCCCTATAGTGCCATTTGGGACGCAGACAATGAGAGTAAACAACAAAAATAAACCCTTTGTGATGATCAGGTGAAGAGTCTGGAGACACTACTTAAAGAAACCACCAGACTGGTGATGGAGGGAGAGAGAGACAGAGAGAGAGAGACAGAGAGAGAGAGGTTGTGATTGAGAGGGATAGAGAGAGAGAGAGAGAGGTTGTGATTGAGAGGGATAGAGAGAGAGAGAGGGAGATTGTGAATGAGAGGGATGGAGAGAAGAGAGTGAGACAGGCAGACAGACATACAGAGAAAGAGAGAGACAGAGAGAGAGAGACAGAGAGAGAGAGGTTGGGATTGAGAGGGATAGAGAGAGAGAGAGAGAGAGAGAGAGAGAGAGAGAGAGAGAGAGAGAGAGAGAGAGAGAGAGAGAGAGAGAGAGACAGGCAGACAGACAGACAGAGAAAGAAAGACAGAGAGAGAGAGAGACAGAGGGAGAGAGGGAGATTGTGATTGAGAGGGATAGAGAGAGAGAGAGGGAGATTGTGAATGAGAGGGATGGAGAGAAGAGAGTGAGACAGGCAGACAGACATACAGAGAAAGAGAGAGACAGAGAGAGAGACAGAGAGAGAGAGGTTGGGATTGAGAGGGATAGAGAGAGAGAGAGAGAGAGAGAGAGAGAGAGAGAGAGAGAGAGAGAGAGAGAGAGAGAGAGAGAGAGAGAGAGAGAGACAGGCAGACAGACAGACAGACAGAGAAAGAGAGACAGAGAGAGAGAGAGACAGAGAGAGAGAGGGAGATTGTGATTGAGAGGGATGGAGAGAAGAGAGAGAGACAGAGAGAGAGAGAGACAGAGAGACAGAGAGAGAGAGGTAGATTGTGATTGAGAGGGATAGAGAGAGAGAGAGAGGTTGTGATTGAGGGATAGAGAGAAGAGAGAGAGGTTGTGATTGAGAGGGATAGAGAGGAGAGAGAGGTTGTGATTGAGAGGGATAGAGAGAGAGGGGGATTGTGATTGAGAGGGATGGAGAGAAGAGAGAGAGGTTGTGATTGAGAGGGATAGAGAGAGAGGGAGATTGTGATTGAGAGGGATGGAGAGAAGAGAGAGAGGTTGTGATTGAGAGGGATAGAGAGAAGAGAGAGAGGTTGTGATTGAGAGGGATAGAGAGAGAGGGGGATTGTGATTGAGAGGGATGGAGAGAAGAGAGAGAGGTTGTGATTGAGAGGGATAGAGAGAGAGAGGGAGATTGTGATTGAGAGGGATGGAGAGAAGAGAGAGAGACAGGCAGACAGACATACAGAGAAAGAGAGGGTGATGGAGGTACTGAACATTCATAATGGTAGCAGCGGAGAGGAGATCCACTGCATTTTCTGCAGCATGTATTTGAGAGTGATACCAAGCTGTGTATTGAGTGACTGTAGAAACAATGTCGATAGAATGGCTAACCTATTTAGGCTTGTGCCTGGAGTGGGCATAGAAGCTGTGAGTTGAAGGACTGTAGAAATGCTGTGAATTGAGCAAATTCTATAGAAGCTGTACTTTGACACTGTTGGTAGAACGCCATAAAAAAGAACAATGCAGAATCCCTCAGCCAGCCAGCCAGCCAGCCAGCCAGCCAGTCACTACTCTGCATTGCCTGTTGTCAACAGCAACAATAAAGTACTGTAGCTATTTAATCCTCTATCTCTCTCTCTCTCTCTCTCTCTCTCTCTCTCTCTCTCTCTCTCTCTCTCTCTCTCTCCATCTCTCTCTCTCTCCATCTCTCTCTCTCTCTCTGTGTGTGTGTTAGCCGTGCCAGTCTGCAGTTTTAATGAACAGCTTAAAGGGGTAAAGGTTAGGAAATTACTGCTGCTTATCTGCCACATAAACAACCAACAATCCGCCAGGTAATGAATATAACAAGTAGCACAACATTTAACTTCTGCCCCCATGGAGATGCTTTTCAGACCTTGATGTACCTCTATAGCTAGGTGTCCATCCAATTGTTGACACATTTTCATGTGAATATTCTACAATCTGCATAGAGAAAATATGCACATTTTGCCACCTGTGGTGTTTCCACCAGAGTGAGCCGTTGGTGATATAAGTCAGTGCTTGATGACGTAGTGCACAAAACATGTATATTTTGGCTACATGTTTCCGTCGCGACAGGGTAGCCTAGTGGTTAGAGTGTAGAGGCGGCAGGGTAGCCTAGTGGTTAGAGTGTTGAGGCGGCAGGGTAGCCTAGTGGTTAGAGTGTAGAGGCGGCAGGGTAGCCTAGTGGTTAGAGTGTAGAGGCGGCAGGGTAGCCTAGTGGTTAGAGTGTAGAGGCGGCAGGGTAACCTAGTGGTTAGACTGTTGGACTAGTAATTGCAAGTTCAAACCCCCAAGCTGACAATGTACTAATATGTTGTTCTTCCCCTGAACAGGCAGTTAACCCACTGTTCCTAGGCCGTCATTGAAAATAAGAATTTGTTCTTAACTGACTTGCCTAGTTAAAAAAGTTTAAAAAATGTTTTGACTCTGCCGATAGTTTTGTCATAAAAACTGTTGTGTCAAATAGAAAATGTGCCTAGTCTGGTTTTGGCACCTGAGCTCCAGCCAACAGCTCACAGATACAGTGCAGATAGACTAGTCTGGTTTTGGCACCTGAGCTCTAGCCAACAGTTCCTAGATACAGTGCAGATAGACTAGTCTACATGATGAGATTACTATGGATAAAGAGCGAGAATATGTTTATTTGTCAAACGGCAGTCAAGCATCGATACTTATGTCACCAGAATAAGAACTTCCATATTGGAAAGGAGCATCAAGCTCATCACCGTGCTCTTTCACCAATCTGTGAAGTATTTAATCTATAGTCTAATAAACTGCATGGTTTACAGAGTCATAGTGAGAGGACCACACCGTGTGACTCCAAGTTCACTTCCATATGATGATTATTATTATATCTATATTTGCACATAAAAGCGTCCGCACCATTTCCAGCATTATTCATTTTACCGACACAAAAAAACATCCCACCATGTCGAACGGACAAATGATCTGTCTATATTTATAAAAATGTAACGAAACTTGCAGTTTCCATCACAGTTGTCGTGATTTTTTTTGTTGTACAGTATGACATTACTCACATAAAAACTGTGGACGCAAACGTGGTTGAGACCATAAGAACTACTCTACGTGATACAAAGGTGAGGAAGGGATGAGGAGAGAATGGGAGATATGGGAGAGAGAGAGAGAGAGCGAGGGAGGGAGGAAGGAGAGGATGGGGAATGGGGAAATGTGGTGAAAAATGGGGGAGAGATTGAAAGAGGGGTGAGAGGGAGAGAGGGGGAGGGAGAAGCTGGGGAATGAGGAGAGATGGGGAAAGAGGGGGAAAGATGGGAAAGAGGGGGAGAGATATATAAATTAATGAGAGCAGGGGAGATATGACTAGATATTAGTGAGAGCAGGAGGAGATATGACTAGATATTAGTGAGAGCAGGAGGAGATATGACTAGATATTAGTGAGAGCAGGAGGAGGAGATATGACTAGATATTAGTGAGAGCAGGAGGAGATATGACTAGATATTAGTGAGAGCAGGAGGAGATATGACTAGATATTAGTGAGAGTAGGGGAGATATGACTAGATATTAGTGAGAGCAGGAGGAGGAGATATGACTAGATATTAGTGAGAGCAGGAGGAGGAGATATGACTAGATATTAGTGAGAGCAGGAGGGGAGAGATGGAGGAGGGGAGAGATGGAGGAGGGAAGAGACTGAGAGTACAGAGATAGAGGGGAAGGGAGAGATGGAGGAGGGGAGAGATGGAGGAGGGGGGAGATGGAGGAGGGGAGAGATGGAGGAGGGGAGAGATAGAGGAGGGGAGAAATGGAGGAGGGAAGAGACTGAGAGTACAGAGATAGAGGGGAAGGGAGAGATGGAGGAGGGGAGAGATGGAGGAGGGGAGAGATGGAGAGTACAGAGATAGATTTAGTAGGGGAGAGATGGAGGAGGGGAAAGACGCTCACACACACACACACACACACACACACACACACACACACACACACACACACACACACACACACAATCATCATACTCACCAAGGAAATGCAGAGACAGGCTGAGAGCAATGTTACTAGCTACTAGGGGCTGCATTGTTACTAGCTACTAGGGGTTGCATTGTTACTAACTACTAGCTACTAGCAGCTTCATTGTTACTAGCTACTAGCGGCTGCATTGTTACTAACTACTAGCTACTAGCAGCTTCATTGTGACTAGCTACTAGCTACTGCATTGTGACTAGCTAATAGCGGCTGCATCGTTACCAGCTACTAGCTACTGCATTGTGACTAGCTACTAGGGCTGCATTGTTTCTAGCTACTAGCTACTGCATTGTGACTAGCTACTAGGGGCTGCATTGTTACTAGCTACTAGCTACCAGGGCCTGCATTGTTACTAGCTACTAGATACTAGGGGCTGCATTGTTACTAGCTACTAGCTACCAGCGGCTGGATTGTTACTAGCTACTAGCTACTAGGAGCCGCATTGTTACTAGCTACTAGCTACCAGCGGCTGCATTGTTACTAGCTAATAGGGGCTGCATTGTTACTAGCTACTAGCTACCAGCGGCTGGATTGTTACTAGCTACTAGCTACTAGGAGCCGCATTGTTACTAGCTACTAGCTACCAGCGGCTGCATTGTTACTAGCTAATAGGGGCTGCATTGTTACTAGCTACTAGCTACCAGCGGCTGCATTGTTACTAGCTAATAGGGGCTGCATTGTTACTAGTTACTAGCGGCTGCTTTGTGACTAGCTACTAGCGGCTGCATCGTTACGAGCTACTAGCTACTGCTTTGTGACTAGATACTAGGGGCTGCATTGTTACTAGCTACTAGCTACCAGCGGCTGCATTGTTACTAGCTAATAGGGGCTGCATTGTTACTAGCTACTAGGTACTAGCGGCTGCTTTGTGACTAGCTACTAGGGGCTGCATTGTTACTAGCTACTAGCTACCAGCGACTGCATTGTTACTAGCTACTAGGGGCTGCATTGTTACTAGCTACTAGCTACTAGGGGCTGCATTGTTACTAGCTACTAGCTACCAGCGGCTGCATTGTTACTAGCTACTAGGGGCTGCATTGTTACTAGCTACTAGCGGCTGCTTTGTGACTAGCTACTAGCTACTAGCGGCTGCTTTGTGACTAGCTACTAGGGGCTGCATTGTTACTAGCTACTAGCTACCAGCGACTGCATTGTTACTAGCTACTAGGGGCTGCATTGTTACTAGCTACTAGCTACCAGCGGCTGCTTTGTGACTAGCTACTAGCTACTAGGGGCCGCATTGTTACTAGCTACTAGCTACGAGTGGCTGCATTGTTACTAGCTACTAGGGGCTGCATTGTTACTAGCTACTAGCGGCTGCTTTGTGACTAGCTACTAGCGGCTGCTTTGTGACTAGCTACTAGGGGCTGTATTGTGACTAGCTACTAGGGGCTGCATTGTTACTAGCTACCAGACGGCATCCCTAGCCACATCCTCAGAGCATGTGCAGACCAGCTGCCTGGAGTGTTTATGGACATATTCAATCTCTCCCTATCCCAGTCTGCTGTTCCCACTTGCTTCAAGATGTCCACCATTGTTCCTGCCCCCAAGAAAGCAAAGGTAACTGAACTAAATGACCATCGCCCCATAGCACTCACTTCTGTCATCATGAAGTGCTTTGAGAGGCTAGTCAAGGATCGTATCACCTCCACCTTACCTGACACCCTATACCCACATCAATTTGCATACCACACCAATAGATTCACAGACGACCCAATCGCCATCGCAATGCACACTGCCCTATCCCATCTGGACAAGAGGAATACCTACGTATGTATGAATATAGCTCAGCCTTCAACACCATTGTACCTTTCAAGCTCATCATCAAGCTTGAGACCCTGGGTCTGAACCCCACCCTGTGCAACTGGATCCTGGACTTCCAGATGGTTCGCCCCCAGGTGGTGAAGTAGGAAACAACACCTCCACTACACTGATCCTCAACACAGGGGCCCCACATGGGTGCATTCTCAGCCTCCTCCTGTACTCCTTGTTCACCCATGACTGCGTGGTCATGCACGCCTCCAACTCAATCAACAAGCTTGCAGACGACTCAATGGTAGTAGGCCTGATTACCAACAATGACGAGACAGTCTACAGCACAGGGAGGAGATGATGGACCTGGGAGTGTAGTGCCAGGAAAATAACCTCTCCCTCAATGTCAACAAAACAAAGGAGATGATCGTGGCCTTCACGGCGAGGTCAGTACAGGTGCATCAAAGCTGGGACAGAGAAGCAGCTTCTATCTCAAGGCCATCAGACTGTATTTTAGTCAATGCCATTCCAACATTGCTCATCCTAATATTTATAGATTTCTCAATTCCATTCTTTTACTTTTAGATTTGTGTATATTGTTGTGAATTGTTAGATACTACCGCACTGTTGGAGCTAGGAACACAAGCATTTCACTACAACCGCAATAAAAACGTCTAAATATGTGTATGTGACCAATATAATGTGATTTGATTAGGGGGTGCATTGTTACTAGCTACTAAGCAGCACAGTTCCTCCTCGCTGTTAGATCCACAATAAGTTTGCATGCTGTTCTGTTAGGTCAAATACAGTCAACAGATTGTTCCAAACAAGAGCGATGCTGCTTTCAACTTTGCTTCTTAATATATATCATTCTATTTCAATGATTCCAACAGTTCACATTTCAAGTTTTTAAAAAAAATCTACAGTACCAGCAAAAGGTTTTAGAACACCTACTCATTCAAGGGTTATTCTACATTGTAGAATTATAGTGAGGACATCAAAACTATGAAATAACACATATGGAGTCATGTAGTAAACAAACATTTAAAACAAAATCTAAATGTATTTTAGATTTGAGATTCTTCAAGGTAGCCACCCTTTGCCTTGATGACAGCTTTGCACACTAGGCAGTCTCTCAACCAGTTTCATGAGGTAGTCACCTGGAATGCATTTCAATTAATAGGTGTGCCTTGTTAAAAGTTAATTTGTGGAATTTCTTTCCTTCTTAATGCGTTTAGCCAATCAGTTTTGTTGTGACAAGGTGGGGTTGTGTTCTGTCTTCGACTTCACTATCAATAAATGTGACGACTGTTATTTTATCAAATATATTCTCTATGTGTAATTATTATTATGTGCTTAAACTAATCATGTAAACTTGAATTAACTAGGAAGTCAGGGCACCACGGGAAAATGTTTACAGAGTCCCTATTTCCTGAATCGACTCTTCAGATATTTTCATATCGTATCGATTAGTCTTCTATTAATGTATCATTATTACCTCATCAGCCTCATTACTGAATGCCGCAAACCCTTGTATTTCTGCCCGAATCCTAGCCTAAATGATGAATTAGAATTACACAAATTGGCTTAATTATTTATTTACTAACTAACTAAATAATCACAGAAATAACAAACAAACAGTAGATATTGGTTACTAGTGGGCTAAACCGGTATGACGGCTTGGTAGACAATGGAAAGGGGTGGGGACAGATAAAAAGCGGGAAAAACAAAATGGATTCACTACACACAGTTGATAATTATATTAATTGAAATGCTAATCCTTTGCACATGAACGGCCGCTCATTTGAAAAGAATTGCAATGTATATATTTACGCCCATATGTTGTTTTCTTCTCTGTCGGAATCGCCGTCTGTCTGCTGGAGAGTCAGTTCATCAGAGAGTCTCTGGTTATCTTCCCCAGAAGTCATAATGTCTTCTCTGTTGGAATCCGGTCCGTCTGCTGGAGAGTCAGTTCATCAGAGAGTCTCTGGTTAACTTCCCCAGAAGTCACAATGTCTTTCGTAGTTGTCGCTTTCTGAGCGGTTCTGGAAGGTGTCTGTTGTAATGGATACGTCAGCAGTACAGATGGTTGTTGCATAGAATAGATGCTTCCGGGTTTGTCGGTATTCTTGTACTAGACTTATGAAATTTCCACCTGCAGACTAGTAATTCTACGTCTAGGATTTGCTCTTATTCTGTAGTGAATCAATAGTCTCAGAGTTGAACCATTTCCAGCTGTGTAGCCAATGCTCCACACTGTATGCATGGTCTTGTGGCCTTTAGAGTTGTAGTTCTTAACCATTTCACATGTAGCATCAGCTGCATGTTTTCTAGTCTAATGGCCTATAGAATTGTAGCCATTTCAATGTGGGGACTCCATCCCAGCGTTCTCTGACTTAATGTACATTTTGTAGAAAGCGCGATTCCATGTTTCCTGATGTAATGTCTGTCCGCACAGGGGCATGGCCACTGGCTAGTTAAACTTTATATGAATATCCATACTCTCATTTAGAAGGCTAACATTACATGACATCTTTTCACAAATAGTTTCATGTTTAATCACATACGATTTATAATATTTAGGTGTAAACCTGACAGCTGGGAAATGTCCACTTTAAGAGATACAGTTATGTGTGTTTCCTGTCCTTCATGACATCACCAAATGAAACACACTCGACATGACTGTCCCTCAAGTGTCCACGGACCACTCCCACATTCTCAAAAATAGAAATATAGTTTAATTTTTCAAACTTTTGATGTCCAAGGGTCTCTCTGTGTTCCACAGTTTACATTCCAAACACGACAGAGCATTGAGGCAGCGTATTTTCTGACCGTCACAAAACAGCCGACTTCCCGCTGTAGAGCGGAACCACTGTGACCTGATCCTTCAGATCATTATGACAGTTGGTTTACAGAAGAAGGCCCTATTTGGTAAAACACCAAGTCCATATTAAGTCAAGAACAGCTCAAATAAGCAAAGAGAAACAACAGTCCATCATTACTGGCTGTAGTCACTGAATGAACCTCTGCCATGGTTGATGGCTGTAGTTCCTGAATGAACTGCTCTCCCCTGGTTGGCCAATATGTGAATTGTTTGTTCCTCTGATTTCAACCAGTGAGGAAGAAGTAGACCTGGGCACATCTGACAGACAATGATCCAACGTTAACTGGTTATTATTTTCTATACCTCTGACTGTCCATCCACTCTCAGGCTAGTAACCCCCACTACCTCCACCCCTGTAGGCTTCTCTCTAGACCTCTGACTGTCCATCCACTCTCAGGCTAGTAACCCCCACTACCTCCACCCCTGTAGGCTTCTCTCTAGACCTCTGACTGTCCATCCACTCTCAGGCTAGTAACCCCCACTACCTCCACCCCTGTAGGCTTCTCTCTAGACCTCTGACTGTCCATCCACTCTCAGGCTAGTAACCCCCACTACCTCCACCCCTGTAGGCTTCTCTCTAGACCTCTGACTGTCCATCCACTCTCAGGCTAGTAACCCCCACTACCTCCACCCCTGTAGGCTTCTCTCTATACCTCTGACTGTCCATCCACTCTCAGGCTAGTAACCCCCACTACCTCCACCCCTGTAGGCTTCTCTCTAGACCTCTGACTGTCCATCCACTCTCAGGCTAGTAACCCCCACTACCTCCACCCCTGTAGGCTTCTCTCTAGACCTCTGACTGTCCATCCACTCTCAGGCTAGTAACCCCCACTACCTCCACCCCTGTAGGCTTCTCTCTAGACCTCTGACTGTCCATCCACTCTCAGGCTAGTAACCCCCACTACCTCCACCCCTGTAGGCTTCTCTCTAGACCTCTGACTGTCCATCCACTCTCAGGCTAGTAACCCCCACTACCTCCACCCCTGTAGGCTTCTCTCTAGACCTCTGACTGTCCATCCACTCTCAGGCTAGTAACCCCCACTACCTCCACCCCTGTAGGCTTCTCTCTAGACCTCTGACTGTCCATCCACTCTCAGGCTAGTAACCCCCACTACCTCCACCCCTGTAGGCTTCTCTCTAGACCTCTGACTGTCCATCCACTCTCAGGCTAGTAACCCCCACTACCTCCACCCCTGTAGGCTTCTCTCTAGACCTCTGACTGTCCATCCACTCTCAGGCTAGTAACCCCCACTACCTCCACCCCTGTAGGCTTCTCTCTAGACCTCTGACTGTCCATCCACTCTCAGGCTAGTAACCCCCACTACCTCCACCCCTGTAGGCTTCTCTCTAGACCTCTGACTGTCCATCCACTCTCAGGCTAGTAACCCCCACTACCTCCACCCCTGTAGGCTTCTCTCTATACCTCTGACTGTCCATCCACTCTCAGGCTAGTAACCCCCACTACCTCCACCCCTGTAGGCTTCTCTCTAGACCTCTGACTGTCCATCCACTCTCAGGCTAGTAACCCCCACTACCTCCACCCCTGTAGGCTTCTCTCTAGACCTCTGACTGTCCATCCACTCTCAGGCTAGTAACCCCCACTACCTCCACCCCTGTAGGCTTCTCTCTAGACCTCTGACTGTCCATCCATTCTCAGGCTAGTAACCCCCACTACCTCCACCCCTGTAGGCTTCTCTCTAGACCTCTGACTGTCCATCCACTCTCAGGCTAGTAACCCCCACTACCTCCACCCCTGTAGGCTTCTCTCTAGACCTCTGACTGTCCATCCACTCTCAGGCTAGTAACCCCCACTACCTCCACCCCTGTAGGCTTCTCTCTAGACCTCTGACTGTCCATCCACTCTCAGGCTAGTAACCCCCACTACCTCCACCCCTGTAGGCGTCTCTCTAGACCTCTGACTGTCCATCCACTCTCAGGCTAGTAACCCCCACTACCTCCACCCCTGTAGGCTTCTCTCTAGACCTCTGACTGTCCATCCACTCTCAGGCTAGTAACCCCCACTACCTCCACCCCTGTAGGCTTCTCTCTAGACCTCTGACTGTCCATCCACTCTCAGGCTAGTAACCCCCACTACCTCCACCCCTGTAGGCTTCTCTCTATACCTCTGACTGTCCATCCACTCTCAGGCTAGTAACCCCCACTACCTCCACCCCTGTAGGCTTCTCTCTAGACCTCTGACTGTCCATCCACTCTCAGGCTAGTAACCCCCACTACCTCCACCCCTGTAGGCTTCTCTCTAGACCTCTGACTGTCCATCCACTCTCAGGCTAGTAACCCCCACTACCTCCACCCCTGTAGGCTTCTCTCTAGACCTCTGACTGTCCATCCACTCTCAGGCTAGTAACCCCCACTACCTCCACCCCTGTAGGCTTCTCTCTAGACCTCTGACTGTCCATCCACTCTCAGGCTAGTAACCCCCACTACCTCCACCCCTGTAGGCTTCTCTCTAGACCTCTGACTGTCCATCCACTCTCAGGCTAGTAACCCCCACTACCTCCACCCCTGTAGGCTTCTCTCTAGACCTCTGACTGTCCATCCACTCTCAGGCTAGTAACCCCCACTACCTCCACCCCTGTAGGCTTCTCTCTATACCTCTGACTGTCCATCCACTCTCAGGCTAGTAACCCCCACTACCTCCACCCCTGTAGGCTTCTCTCTAGACCTCTGACTGTCCATCCACTCTCAGGCTAGTAACCCCCACTACCTCCACCCCTGTAGGCTTCTCTCTAGACCTCTGACTGTCCATCCACTCTCAGGCTAGTAACCCCCACTACCTCCACCCCTGTAGGCTTCTCTCTAGACCTCTGACTGTCCATCCACTCTCAGGCTAGTAACCCCCACTACCTCCACCCCTGTAGGCTTCTCTCTAGACCTCTGACTGTCCATCCACTCTCAGGCTAGTAACCCCCACTACCTCCACCCCTGTAGGCTTCTCTCTAGACCTCTGACTGTCCATCCACTCTCAGGCTAGTAACCCCCACTACCTCCACCCCTGTAGGCTTCTCTCTAGACCTCTGACTGTCCATCCACTCTCAGGCTAGTAACCCCCACTACCTCCACCCCTGTAGGCTTCTCTCTAGACCTCTGACTGTCCATCCACTCTCAGGCTAGTAACCCCCACTACCTCCACCCCTGTAGGCTTCTCTCTAGACCTCTGACTGTCCATCCACTCTCAGGCTAGTAACCCCCACTACCTCCACCCCTGTAGGCTTCTCTCTAGACCTCTGACTGTCCATCCACTCTCAGGCTAGTAACCCCCACTACCTCCACCCCTGTAGGCTTCTCTCTAGACCTCTGACTGTCCATCCACTCTCAGGCTAGTAACCCCCACTACCTCCACCCCTGTAGGCTTCTCTCTATACCTCTGACTGTCCATCCACTCTCAGGCTAGTAACCCCCACTACCTCCACCCCTGTAGGCTTCTCTCTAGACCTCTGACTGTCCATCCACTCTCAGGCTAGTAACCCCCACTACCTCCACCCCTGTAGGCTTCTCTCTAGACCTCTGACTGTCCATCCACTCTCAGGCTAGTAACCCCCACTACCTCCACCCCTGTAGGCTTCTCTCTAGACCTCTGACTGTCCATCCATTCTCAGGCTAGTAACCCCCACTACCTCCACCCCTGTAGGCTTCTCTCTAGACCTCTGACTGTCCATCCACTCTCAGGCTAGTAACCCCCACTACCTCCACCCCTGTAGGCTTCTCTCTAGACCTCTGACTGTCCATCCACTCTCAGGCTAGTAACCCCCACTACCTCCACCCCTGTAGGCTTCTCTCTAGACCTCTGACTGTCCATCCACTCTCAGGCTAGTAACCCCCACTACCTCCACCCCTGTAGGCGTCTCTCTAGACCTCTGACTGTCCATCCACTCTCAGGCTAGTAACCCCCACTACCTCCACCCCTGTAGGCTTCTCTCTAGACCTCTGACTGTCCATCCACTCTCAGGCTAGTAACCCCCACTACCTCCACCCCTGTAGGCTTCTCTCTAGACCTCTGACTGTCCATCCACTCTCAGGCTAGTAACCCCCACTACCTCCACCCCTGTAGGCTTCTCTCTATACCTCTGACTGTCCATCCACTCTCAGGCTAGTAACCCCCACTACCTCCACCCCTGTAGGCTTCTCTCTAGACCTCTGACTGTCCATCCACTCTCAGGCTAGTAACCCCCACTACCTCCACCCCTGTAGGCTTCTCTCTAGACCTCTGACTGTCCATCCACTCTCAGGCTAGTAACCCCCACTACCTCCACCCCTGTAGGCTTCTCTCTAGACCTCTGACTGTCCATCCACTCTCAGGCTAGTAACCCCCACTACCTCCACCCCTGTAGGCTTCTCTCTAGACCTCTGACTGTCCATCCACTCTCAGGCTAGTAACCCCCACTACCTCCACCCCTGTAGGCTTCTCTCTAGACCTCTGACTGTCCATCCACTCTCAGGCTAGTAACCCCCACTACCTCCACCCCTGTAGGCTTCTCTCTAGACCTCTGACTGTCCATCCACTCTCAGGCTAGTAACCCCCACTACCTCCACCCCTGTAGGCTTCTCTCTAGACCTCTGACTGTCCATCCACTCTCAGGCTAGTAACCCCCACTACCTCCACCCCTGTAGGCTTCTCTCTATACCTCTGACTGTCCATCCACTCTCAGGCTAGTAACCCCCACTACCTCCACCCCTGTAGGCTTCTCTCTAGACCTCTGACTGTCCATCCACTCTCAGGCTAGTAACCCCCACTACCTCCACCCCTGTAGGCTTCTCTCTAGACCTCTGACTGTCCATCCACTCTCAGGCTAGTAACCCCCCACTACCTCCACCCCTGTAGGCTTCTCTCTAGACCTCTGACTGTCCATCCACTCTCAGGCTAGTAACCCCCACTACCTCCACCCCTGTAGGCTTCTCTCTAGACCTCTGACTGTCCATCCACTCTCAGGCTAGTAACCCCCACTACCTCCACCCCTGTAGGCTTCTCTCTAGACCTCTGACTGTCCATCCACTCTCAGGCTAGTAACCCCCACTACCTCCACCCCTGTAGGCTTCTCTCTAGACCTCTGACTGTCCATCCACTCTCAGGCTAGTAACCCCCACTACCTCCACCCCTGTAGGCTTCTCTCTAGACCTCTGACTGTCCATCCACTCTCAGGCTAGTAACCCCCACTACCTCCACCCCTGTAGGCTTCTCTCTAGACCTCTGACTGTCCATCCACTCTCAGGCTAGTAACCCCCACTACCTCCACCCATGTAGGCTTCTCTCTAGACCTCTGACTGTCCATCCACTCTCAGGCTAGTAACCCCCACTACCTCCACCCCTGTAGGCTTCTCTCTAGACCTCTGACTGTCCATCCACTCTCAGGCTAGTAACCCCCACTACCTCCACCCCTGTAGGCTTCTCTCTAGACCTCTGACTGTCCATCCACTCTCAGGCTAGTAACCCCCACTACCTCCACCCCTGTAGGCTTCTCTCTAGACCTCTGACTGTCCATCCACTCTCAGGCTAGTAACCCCCACTACCTCCACCCCTGTAGGCTTCTCTCTATACCGCTGACTGTCCATCCACTCTCAGGCTAGTAACCCCCACTACCTCCAACCCCCCTTCCCCTGTAGGCTTCTCTCTAGACCTCTGACTGTCCATCCACTCTCAGGCTAGTAACCCCCACTACCTCCAACCCCCCTTCCCCTGTAGGCTTCTCTCTAGACCTCTGACTGTCCATCCACTCTCAGGCTAGTAACCCCCACTACCTCCAACCCCCCTTCCCCTGTAGGCTTCTCTCTAGACCTCTGACTGTCCATCCACTCTCAGGCTAGTAACCCCCACTACCTCCACCCCTGTAGGCTTCTCTCTAGACCTCTGACTGTCCATCCACTCTCAGGCTAGTAACCCCCACTACCTCCACCCCTGTAGGCTTCTCTCTAGACCTCTGACTGTCCATCCACTCTCAGGCTAGTAACCCCCACTACCTCCACCCCTGTAGGCTTCTCTCTAGACCTCTGACTGTCCATCCACTCTCAGGCTAGTAACCCCCACTACCTCCACCCCTGTAGGCTTCTCTCTAGACCTCTGACTGTCCATCCACTCTCAGGCTAGTAACCCCCACTACCTCCAACCCCCCTTCCCCTGTAGGCTTCTCTCTAGACCTCTGACTGTCCATCCACTCTCAGGCTAGTAACCCCCACTACCTCCAACCCCCCTTCCCCTGTAGGCTTCTCTCTAGACCTCTGACTGTCCATCCACTCTCAGGCTAGTAACCCCCACTACCTCCAACCCCCCTTCCCCTGTAGGCTTCTCTCTAGACCTCTGACTGTCCATCCACTCTCAGGCTAGTAACCCCCACTACCTCCACCCCCTTCCCCTGTAGGCTTCTCTCTAGACCTCTGACTGTCCATCCACTCTCAGGCTAGTAACCCCCACTACCTCCACCCCCTTCCCCTGTAGGCTTCTCTCTAGACCTCTGACTGTCCATCCACTCTCAGGCTAGTAACCCCCACTACCTCCACCCCCTTCCCCTGTAGGCTTCTCTCTAGACCTCTGACTGTCCATCCACTCTCAGGCTAGTAACCCCCACTACCTCCACCCCCTTCCCCTGTAGGCTTCTCTCTAGACCTCTGACTGTCCATCCACTCTCAGGCTAGTAACTTTTTTGGGATAATTAGTGGGTATTGGCCTAATTCTGCTCCGCATGCATCATTTGGTGTTTTACATTGTACACTGAGGACATTTTTGCAGAATTCTGCAGGCAGTCTCAATTTTGTGTTTTTCCCATTTTATGAATCCGTGGTTGGTGAGTGGACCCAGGACCTCACAACTATAAAGGGCAATGAGTTCTATAACTGATTCAAGTATTTTAAGTCAGATCCTAATTGGTATCCTAATTGATATCCTAATTGGTATCCTAATTGGTATCCTAATTGATATCCTAATTGGTATCCTAATTGGTATGCCTTATGTTATGTTCTTTTTGATGGTGTAGAAGAACCTTCTTGCCTTGTCTCTCAGATTGTTCACAGCCTGTGGCGCTGATGTTTAGGCCGAGGTATCTATAGTTTTTTGTGTGCACTAGGGCAATGGTGTCTAGATAGAATTTGTATTGGTGGTCCTTGCAACTGGATTTTTTTTTGAAACACCATTATTTTTTTGTCTTACTGAGATTTACTGTCAGGGCCCAGGTCTGACAGATTCTGTGCAGAAGATCTAGGTGCTGCTGTAGTCCCTCCTTGGTTGGGGACAGAAGAACCAGATCATCAGCAAAGAGTAGACATTTGACTTCAGATTCTAGTATGGTGAGGCCGGGTGCTTCAGTGCCCACGCCAATTCGCTGATAAATATTTTGAAGAGGGTGGGGCATAAGCTGCATCCCTGACTCACCCCACGGCCCCGTGGAAAGAAATGTGTTTTTTGTCAATGTTAACGGTTTATGTACATGGATTTTATAATGTCGCATGTTTTCCCCCAACACCACTTTCCATCCATTTGTATAGGAAAATGCCAAATTGAATCAAGAGCTTTTTTGAAATCAACAAAGCATGAGAAGATTTTGCTTTTGTTTTGTTTGTTAAGGGTGAATACATGGTCTGTCATACGGTCATTTGGTAAAAAGTCAATTTGACATTTGCTCAGGACATTGTTTTCGTTGAGCAAATATACACTGCTCAAAAAAATAAAGGGAACACTAAAATAACACATCCTAGATCTGAATGAATGAAATGTTCTTATTAAATACTTTTTTCTTTACATAGTTGAATGTGCTGACAACAAAATCACACAAAAATTATCAATGGAAATCAAATTTATCAACCCATGGAGGTCTGGATTTGGAGTCACACTCAAAATTAAAGTGGAAAACTACACTACAGGCTGATCCAACTTTGATGTAATGTCCTTAAAACAAGTCAAAATTAGGCTCAGTAGTGTGTGTGGTTTCCACGTGCCTGTATGACCTCCCTACTACGCCTGGGCATTCTCCTGATGAGGTGGCAGATGGTCTCCTGAGGGATCTCCTCCCAGACCTGGACTAAAGCATCCGCCAACTCCTGGACAGTCTGTGGTGCAACGTGACGTTGGTGGATGGAGCGAGACATGATGTCCCAGATGTGCTCAATTGGATTCAGGTCTGGGGAACGGGCGGGCCAGTCTATAGCGTCATACCTTCATCTTGCAGGAACTGCTGACACACTCCAGCCACATGAGGTCTAGCATTGTCTTGCATTAGGAGGATCCCAGGGCCAACCGCACCAGCATATGGTCTCACAAGGGGTCTGAGGATCTCATCTCGGTACCTAATGGCAGTCAGGCTACCTCTGGCGAGCACATGGAGGGCTGTGCGGCCCCCCAAAGAAATGCCACCCCACACCATGACTGACCCACCACCAAACCGGTCATGCTGGAGGATGTTGCAGGCAGCAGAACGTTCTCCACGGCGTCTCCAGACTCTGTCACGTCTGTCACATGTGCTCAGTGTGAACCTGCTTTCATCTGTGAAGAGCGCAGGGCACCAGTGGCGAATTTGCCAATCTTGGTGTTCTCTGGCAAATGCCAAATGTCCTGCACGGTGTTGGGCTTTAAGCACAACCCCCACCTGTGGATGTCAGGCCCTCATACCACCCTCATGGAGTCTGTTTCTGACCATTTGAGCAGACACATGCACATTTGTGACCTTCTGGAGGTCATTTTGCAGGGCTCTGGCAGTGCTCCTCCTGTTCCTCCTTGCACAAAGGCGGAGGTAGCGGTCCTGCTGCTGGGTTGTTGCCCTCCTACGGCCTCCTCCACGTCTCCTGATGTACTGGCCTCTCCTGGTAGCGCCTCCATGCTCTGGACACTATGCTGACAGACACAGCAAACCTTCTTGCCACAGCTCTCATTGATGTGCCATCCTGGATGAGCTGCACTACCTGATTGTGTGGGTTGTAGACTCTGTCTCATGCTACCACTAGAGTGAAAGCACCGCCAGCATTCAAAAGTGACCAAAACATCAGCCAGGAAGCATAGGAACTGAGAAGTGGTCTGTGGTCACCACCTGCAGAACCACTCCTTTATTGGGGGTGTCTTGCTAATTGCCTATAATTTCGACCTGTTGTCTATTCCAGTTGCACAACAGCATGTGAAATTTATTGTCAATCAGTGTTGCTTCCTAAGTGGACAGTTTGATTTCACAGAAGTGTGATTGACTTGGAGTTGCATTGTGTTGTTTAAGTGTTCCCTTTATTTTTTTGAGCAGTGTCTAAGTCTGCTGTTAATGATAATGCAGAGGATTTTCCCAAGGTTGCTGTTGATGCATATCCCACGGTAGTTATTGGGGTCAAATTTGTCTCCACTTTTGTGGATTGGGGTGATCAGTCCTTGGCTTCGAATATTGGGGAATATGCCAGAGATGAGGATGATGTTAAAGAGTTTAAGTATAGCCAATTGGAATTTGTGGTCTGTATATTTTATCATTTAATTTAGGATACCATCACCACCACAGGCCTTTTTCGGTTTGAGGGTTTGCATTTTTTCCTGTAGTTCATTCAGTGTAATTGGAGAATCCAGTGTGTTCTGGTGATATTTAATAATTGATTCTAGGATTGTATTTGATCATGTATATGTTTATGCTGTTTGTTCTTTGTTATAGAGCCAAACAGATTGGAGAAGTGGTTTAACCATACATCTCCATTTGTCACGACTTCCACCGAAGTTGGTCCCTCTTCTTGTTCGGCGGTCGACTTCACCAACCTTCTAGCCATCGCTGAACCATTTTTCATTTTCCATTGGTTTCGTCTTGTCTTCCATCACACCTGGTTTCTGTCCCATCAATTACATGTTGTGTATTTAACCCTCTTTTTCTCCTCATGTCTTTGTCGGTGATTGTTTGTTGTATGTTTTGTGCAAGTCATGTTCTGGTGTGCGATGGGGTTTGAACTCTTTTATACTGAGTTGTTTTTAGCACTTATTAAACTGCTCCGTTTATACCAAGTTCACTCTCCTGCGCCTGACTTCCCTGCCAACAACACGCACCATTACACCATTCTGGATAGATAACTCTGCATGTTGTTGCTTGTTTGTTCACTCTCCTGCGCCTGACTTCCCTGCCACCAACACGCACCATTACACCATTCTGGATAGATAACTCTTCATGTTGTTGTTTGTTTGTTCACTCTCCTGCGCCTGACTTCCCTGCCACCAACACGCACCATTACACCATTCTGGATAGATAACTCTTCATGTTGTTGTTTGTTTGTTCACTCTCCTGCGCCTGACTTCCCTGCCACCAACACGCACCATTACACCATTCTGGATAGATAACTCTTCATGTTGTTGTTTGTTTGTTCACTCTCCTGCGCCTGACTTCCCTGCCACCAACACGCACCATTACACCATTCTGGATAGATAACTCTTCATGTTGTTGTTTGTTTGTTCACTCTCCTGCGCCTGACTTCCCTGCCACCAACACGCACCATTACACCATTCTGGATAGATAACTCTTCATGTTGTTGTTTGTTTGTTCACTCTCCTGCGCCTGACTTCCCTGCCACCAACACGCACCATTACACCATTCTGGATAGATAACTCTTCATGTTGTTGTTTGTTTGTTCACTCTCCTGCGCCTGACTTCCCTGCCACCAACACGCACCATTACACCATTCTGGATAGATAACTCTTCATGTTGTTGTTTGTTTAGTGTTTTCCAATTTTCCAAGAAGTGGTTATATTCTGATTCCTGACATGCTGATCCTTCTTTTTCCGTAGTGTATTTCTGTATTGTTTTAGGGATTCACCATAGTGAAGGCATAGACTCAGGTTTTCTGGGTCTCTATGTTTTTGATTGGACAGGTTTCTCAAATTCTTTTTTGCGTTCTTCTTCAAACCATTTGTCACTGTTGTTAATTTCTTAGGTAGTCTGCTTGAAGTGTTTTGATTTGTTAGGGAAGCTGAGAGGTCAAATATACTGTTTAGGTTTTCTACTGCCAAGTTTACACCTCTATTACAGTGAAACGTTTTGTCCCGGAAGTTGTCTGAAAGGGATTGAATTGGTTGTTGGCTAATAGTTTTTGGGGTAGGTTTATACATGTCATAATGGTATCCAGTTCCTTTGGCTTTGATGCCTCATGATTGAGTATTTCTCTGTTCAATTAGACAGTAATTTTGCTGTGATCTCTCTCTCAACACAACATTAATCTCCAGCTTTCAAATGTCTCTCCATCCACGAGCTGTAAAAAACTATTTCCTGGCTGATTCAGGCTATTTCGTTAAGTTCATAAGAGAGAAATATATTTTAGTTTGGGAGTAATACCATTCGTCATTATTTTGAAAAACAAAACCAAGACTGTCACGTTCTGACCTTTATTTCCTTTGTTTTGTATTTATTTAGTATGGTCAGGGCGTGAGTTGGGTGGGCAGTCTATGTTTGATTTTCTATGATTTGGGATTTCTATGTTTCAGCCTAGTATGGTTCTCAATCAGAGGCAGGTGTCATTAGTTGTCTCTGATTGAGAATCATACTTAGGTAGCCTGGGTTGCACTGTTTGTTTGTAGGTGATTGTGTATGTTAGTGGCTTGTGTCAGCACAGGTCTCATTTGTAGCTTCACGGTCGTCATTGGTTTATTGTTACTCTTTTGTATAGTGTTGCAGTGTTCAGTGTTGTCTTTATTAAAATTCACTATGAACACATACCACGCCGCATTTTGGTCCTCTGATGTTTCGGTCTTTGTGTTCTCCAGAATCAAAGACAACGTTACCCCACTGACTGGAGCAGAAACACCACAGAGAACATTTGTATAGAGAGAGACCACGTTTCCTGTTTACAATGGGCTACTACAGTATCTAGGACCTATGCCTTTCGCATTATAGCACAAAGCAGAATAGTCAGCGTAAATGAAAATGATTCATGCTCGGCGGCCAGACAACACATAGATAGAATCCAGTCCTCCAATGTTTAATTACTGTATCAGTGTTGTCAATGGAAGGTGAGAAAAGAGGCAGACGGACAGACCCATTCTCCCATTCTGACAGAGCATACAGACAGACCCAGTCCCCATTCTCCCATTCTGACAGAGCAGACAGACAGACCCAGTCCCCATTCTCCCATTCTGACAGAGCATACAGACAGACCCAGTCCCCATTCTCCCATTCTGACAGAGCAGACAGACAGACCCAGTCCCCATTCCCCCATTCTGACAGAGCAGACGGACAGACCCAGTCCCCATTCTCCCATTCTGACAGAGCAGACGGACAGACCCAGTCCCCATTCTCCCATTCTGACAGAGCAGACGGACAGACCCAGTCCCCATTCTCCCATTCTGACAGAGCAGACGGACAGACCCAGTCCCCATTCTACCATTCTGACAGAGCAGACGGACAGACCCAGTCCCCATTCTGACAGAGCAGACAGTCGGATCCAGTCCCCATTCTGACAGAGCAGACGGACAGACCCAGTCCCCATTCTGACAGAGCAGACGGACAGACCCAGTCCCCATTCTGACAGAGCAGACGGACAGATCCAGTCCCCATTCTGACAGAGCAGACGGACGGATCCAGTCCCCATTCTGACAGAGCAGACGGACAGACCCAGTCCCCATTCTGACAGAGCAGACGGACAGACCCAGTCCCCATTCTGACAGAGCAGATGGACAGATCCAGTCCCCATTCTGACAGAGCAGACCTACGGACCCATTCCCCATTCTCCCATTCTGACAGAGCAGACCTACGGACCCATTCCCCATTCTCCCATTCTGACAGAGCAGACCTACGGACCCAGTCCCCATTCTCCCAGTCTGACAGAGCAGACCTATGGACCCATTCCCCATTCTCCCATTCTGACAGAGCAGACCTACGGACCCAGTTCCCATTCTCCCATTCTGACAGAGCAGACAGACGGATCCAGTCACCATTCTTCCATTGTGACAGAGTGGAGCGATCGGACCCAGTCCCCATTCTCCCTCTCTGACAGAGCAGACAGACAGACCCAGTCCCCATTCTCCCTCTCTGACAGAGCAGACGGATGGACCCAGTCCCCATTCTCCCTCTCTGACAGAGCAGACGGATGGACCCAGTCCCCATTCTCTCATAGAGCGCTTTGCTTTCACAACCTGAGACAGTCCTCAGACCGAAGCTGCATCAGACATAGCACTGAATTCCCTATCCAGAGCCCTGGTCAACAGTAGTGCACTATATAGGGAATAGAGTGAAATTTGAGACAAAACCAAACCCTCTTATTCACTAGACAGCAAAAATCTAAGTGGAGGGAATTTTGTGGCCAAACAGCGAGTTGAGTTTGCATCATAGAGGTGCTGAATGAGAGGTAACTTTTATATTATGGAGGTGGTGAATGGCTTTGACACCTCAGAAATGAGCTCTATTCAGGCGTACAATCGTCTCAGACACCTTCTCAAGCAGCAAGAGCACAGTATTTTGCACAACAATGGCGCCTGGCCTGCATCTTGTCTGAATAACAAGCGGTAGAAAATTCAGTGTAACGGTAGCTATCTATCTATGGCTGTCTGCCTGTCTGGGACTCAAACACAGCATTTACCCCTCTGGGCTCTGGCTTTGACGTTTAATCTCTATGATGTGTCCCAAATGGCACCCTATTCCCCAGTACATCTATTTGGTAGTGCACTATAAAGGGAATAAGGCGCTTATTGAGATGCAGCCCCACAGATATGTTATTTCTAAAGGGGGCCCTAACATTTGGTTGGGCCCCCCTACCTCATGGGTAAAACAATTGAGTGGACTCCTTTTGATGGCGGTTGATGTTTCGTTTTAATACATTTCCTGCAATTCTACACATTTTGCCACGGGGTGGATAGAATTTTAGACTAACTTACCAATCTAAAAAGTGTTAGCTGACATAGCTAATTGAGTGACTGTCAGAGATGATACACAACCACATTTTGAAATCGCACCTTGTGTATTCTACTATTCTAACTCTCAACAGTAAATTGTGACCCCGACTGAGTTCCAAAATAAAACAAATGATAATATATATATATATATTTTTTTTCGGGGGCCCCCTAGCAGCCAGGTGCCCTAAGCGACCGCTTGTGCTGCTTTGGTCTTGGGCCGGCCCTGTCTAAAGGTCAACGCTCCATGTAAAATGACAGTAATGGCAGGGACGGTCTACAGTACTAGTCATTGCCATTATTGCACTGCTTTTCCAATTCATAAAATGGGCTAATTTCAAAGAGCCATTTAAATAGGCTGATATCGTACTGTATGTCAATATCTCCAGGAATGGACGGCAATAGGGAGCACACACATACTGTATACTCTCTCATTGCCTCCACACCCTTTCAAAATCAAATCAAATCAAATCAAATGGTATTTGTCACATACACATGGTTAGCAGATGTTAGTGCGCTTGTAGCGAAATGCTTGTGCTTCTAGTTCCGACAATGCAGTAATAACCAACAAGTAATCTAGCTAACAATTCCAAAACTACTACCTTATAGACACAAGTGTAAGGGGATAAAGAATATGTACATAAAGATATATGAATGAGTGATGGTACAGAGCAGCATAGGCAAGATACAGTAGATGGTATTGAGTGCAGTATATACATATGAGATGAGTATGTAAACAAAGTGGCATAGTTAAAGTGGCTAGTGATACATGTATTACATAAGGATGCAGTAGATGATATAGAGTACAGTATATACGTATACATATGAGATGAATAATGTAGGGTATGTAAACATATTAGGTAGCATTGTTTAAAGTGGCTAGTGATATATTTTACATTTCCCATCAATTCCCATTATTAAAGTGGCTGGAGTTGAGTCAGTGTGTTGGCAGCAGCCACTCAATGTTAGTGGTGGCTGTTTAACAGTCTGATGGCCTTGAGATAGAAGCTGTTTTTCAGTCTCTCGGTCCCAGCTTTGATGCACCTGTACTGACCTCGCCTTCTGGATGATAGCGGGGTGAACAGGCAGTGGCTCGGGTGGTTGTTGTCCTTGATGATCTTTATGGCCTTCCTGTGACATCGAGTGGTGTAGGTGTCCTGGAGGGCAGGTAGTTTGCCCCCGGTGATGCGTTGTGCAGACCTCACTACCCTCTGGAGAGCCTTACGGTTGTGGGCGGAGCAGTTGCCGTACCAGGCGGTGATACAGCCCGACAGGATGCTCTCGATTGTGCATCTGTAGAAGTTTGTGATTGCTTTTGGTGACAATCCGAATTTCTTCAGCCTCCTGAGGTTGAAGAGGTGCTGCTGCGCCTTCTTCACGATGCTGTCTGTGTGGGTGGACCAATTCAGTTTGTCTGTGATGTGTACGCCGAGGAACTTAAAACTTACTACCCTCTCCACTACTGTTCCATCGATGTGGATAGGGGGGTGTTCCCTCTGTTGTTTCCTGAAGTCCACAATCATCTCCTTAGTTTTGTTGACGTTGAGTGTGAGGTTATTTTCCTGACACCACACTCCGAGGGCCCTCACCTCCTCCCTGTAGGCCGTCTCATCATTGTTGGTAATCAAGCCTACCACTGTTGTGTCGTCCGCAAACTTGATGATTGAGTTGGAGGCGTGCGTGGCCACACAGTCGTGGGTGAACAGGGAGTACAGAAGAGGGCTCAGAACGCACCCTTGTGGGGCCCCAGTGTTGAGGATCAGCGGGGTGGAGATGTTGTTGCATACCCTCACCACCTGGGGGCGGCCCGTCAGGAAGTCCAGTACCCAGTTGCACAGGGCGGGGTCGAGACCCAGGGTCTCGAGCTTGATGACGAGCTTGGAGGGCACTATGGTGTTAAATGCCGAGCTGTAGTCGATGAACAGCATTCTCACATAGGTATTCCTCTTGTCCAGATGGGTTAGGGCAGTGTGCGGTGTGGTTGAGATTGCATCGTCTGTGGACCTATTTGGGCGGTAAGGAAATTGGAGTGGGTCTAGGGTGTCAGGTAGGGTGGAGGTGATATGGTCCTTGACTAGTCTCTCAAAGCACTTCATGATGACGGAAGTGAGTGCTACGGGGCGGTAGTTGTTTAGCTCAGTTACCTTAGCTTTCTTGGGAACAGGAACAATGGTGGCCCTCTTGAAGCATGTGGGAACAACAGACTGGGATAGGGATTGATTGAATATGTCCATAAACACACCAGCCAGCTGGTCTGCGCATGCTCTGAGGGCGCGGCTGGGGATGCCGTCTGGGCCTGCAGCCTTGCGAGGGTTGACACGTTTAAATGTTTTCCTCACGTCGGCTGCAGTGAAGGAGAGTCCACATGTTTTAGTTGCAGGCAGTGTCAGTGGCACTGTATTGTCCTCAAAGCGGGCAAAAAAGTTATTTAGTCTGCCTGGGAGCAAGACATCCTGGTCCGTGACGGTGCTGGTTTTCTTTTTGTAATCCGTGATTGACTGTAGACCCTGCCACATACCTCTTGTGTCTGAGCCGTTGAATTGAGATTCTACTTTGTCTCTATACTGACGCTTAGCTTGTTTGATTGCCTTGCGGAGGGAATAGTTACACTGTTTGTATTCGGTCATGTTTCCAGTCACCTTGCCCTGATTAAAGGCAGTGGTTCGCGCTTTCAACTCACCATGTTGCAGTATTACAGTGCTACAGTACTACATGCAGGCATAGTGTATAGCCTACATAGTGTATAGCCTACTGGGCCTATGAGGGTGGAAGCATTATGTAGTTGGCATATCTGTTGTTGGAGATATGGCTGTAACAAATGACACTCATATAGGGCACTATAACATCCACGTTGTGGAGAACGAGGACTGAATAACGGAATCCAAACATTAAAAGGGAATTCAACAATATTCAACAATGAATTGACCTTAGTAGGAAATCAACTAAATGTATTGACCTTAGTAGGAAATCAACTAAATGTATTGACCTTAGTAGGAAATCAACTAAATGTATTGACCTTAGTAGGAAATCAACTAAATGTATTGACCTTAGTAGGAAATCAACAAAATGTATTGACCTTAGTAGGAAATCAACTAAATGTATTGACCTTAGTAGGAAATCAACTAAATGTATTGAACTTAAGTTAATGATAATATAGGAACAAAATGCATCAGTGATTTGTATTTTCCTGCAACTTTCTGAAAAAGCACAGGAATGCCCCTGTCAGTATTTATATACGCGATGCGCAAGTGTGTCTACACTATGTGTAGCCGTTAGCAATGATGCTAATGATAACCTTCTCCTGGTTGATGGAAAGGCTTTCCCAAAATACAAAATCCCAAAATACCTCAATTAAATGTTAATTACAAAGTAGCCTATGGCAGAATGATATCATGATTTTTGCATCAATTCAGTGGCCATTTGTTTTACAAACTCTGCAATTACATGAGTGCTACAGAAATATTGCTAACCAATCATGCCTCAGCCGGATCGCCAGGCTCCCCTGTCTCCACTGACTCGTCCGGTTTTCATGCCTCAGACAGATCGCCAGGCTCCCCTGCCTCAGCCGGATCGCCAGGCTCCCCTGCCTCAGCCGGATCGCCAGGCTCCCCTGCCTCAGCCGGATCGCCAGGCTCCCCTGCCTCAGCCGGATCGCCAGGCTCCCCTGTCTCAGCCGGATCGCCATGCTCCCCTGTCTCAGCCGGATCGCCAGGCTCCCCTGACTCAGCCGGATCGCCAGGCTCCCCTGCCTCAGCCGGATCGCCAGGCTCCCCTGCCTCAGCCGGATCGCCAGGCTCCCCTGTCTCAGCCGGATCGCCAGGCTCCACTGTCTCAGCCGGATCGCCAGGCTCTCCTGTCTCAGCCGGATCGCCAGGCTCCCCTGCCTCAGCCGGATCGCCAGGCTCCCCTGTCTCAGCTGGCATGTCAGGTTCCCGCGTCCCAGCCGGCTCGATAGGTTCCCGCCCCTCAGCTGGCATGACAGGTTCCCGAACTTCAGCAGTGGTGACCGGTCCACTTCTGATCCCCGGGTTCGTCCCCTTTGTCGGCGTCCTGCGGCTGGAGCCGTGCGTCGTGGAGAGGGTACTGTCATGTACAGTGCCTTGCGAAAGTATTCGGCCCCCTTGAACTTTGCGACCTTTTGCCACATTTCAGGCTTCAAACATAAAGATATAAAACTGTATTTTTTTGTGAAGAATCAACAACAAGTGGGACACAATCATGAAGTGGAACGACATTTATTGGATATTTCAAACTTTTTTAACAAATCAAAAACTGAAAAATTGGGCGTGCAAAATTATTCAGCCCCCTTAAGTTAATACTTTGTAGCGCCACCTTTTGCTGCGATTACAGCTGTAAGTCGCTTGGGGTATGTCTCTATCAGTTTTTCACATCGAGAGACTGACATTTTTTCCCATTCCTCCTTGCAAAACAGCTCGAGCTCAGTGAGGTTGGATGGAGAGCATTTGTGAACTGCAGTTTTCAGTTCTTTCCACAGATTCTCGATAGGATTCAGGTCTGGACTTTGACTTGGCCATTCTAACACCTGGATATGTTTATTTTTGAACCATTCCATTGTAGATTTTGCTTTATGTTTTGGATCATTGTCTTGTTGGAAGACAAATCTCCGTCCCAGTCTCAGGTCTTTTGCAGACTCCATCAGGTTTTCTTCCAGAATGGTCCTGTATTTGGCTCCATCCATCTTCCCATCAATTTTAACCATCTTCCCTGTCCCTGCTGAAGAAAAGCAGGCCCAAACCATGATGCTGCCCCCACCATGTTTGACAGTGGGGATGGTGTGGTCAGGGTGATGAGCTGTGTTGCTTTTACGCCAAACATAACGTTTGCATTGTTGCCAAAAAGTTCCATTTTGGTTTCATCTGACCAGAGCACCTTCTTCCACATGTTTGGTGTGTCTCCCAGGTGGCTTGTGGCAAACTTTAAACAACACTTTTTATGGATATCTTTAAGAAATGGCTTTCTTCTTGCCACTCTTCCATAAAGGCCAGATTTGTCAGCTGTAGATCTCTGCAGTTCATCCAGAGTGATCATGGGCCTCTTGGCTGCATCTCTGATCAGTCTTCTCCTTGTATGAGCTGAAAGTTTAGAGGGACGGCCAGGTCTTGGTAGATTTGCAGTGGTCTGATACTCCTTCCATTTCAATATTATCGCTTGCACAGTGCTCCTTGGGATGTTTAAAGCTTGGGAAATCTTTTTGTATCCAAATCCGGCTTTAAACTTCTTCACAACAGTATCTCGGACCTGCCTGGTGTGTTCCTTGTTCTTCATGATGCTCTCTGCGCTTTTAACGGACCTCTGAGACTATCACAGTGCAGGTGCATTTATACGGAGACTTGATTACACACAGGTGGATTGTATTTATCATCATTAGTCATTTAGGTCAACATTGGATCATTCAGAGATCCTCACTGAACTTCTGGAGAGAGTTTGCTGCACTGAAAGTAAAGGGGCTGAATAATTTTGCACGCCCAATTTTTCAGTTTTTGATTTGTTAAAAAAGTTTGAAATATCCAATAAATGTCGTTCCACTTCATGATTGTGTCCCACTTGTTGTTGATTCTTCACAAAAAAATACAGTTTTATATCTTTATGTTTGAAGCCTGAAATGTGGCAAAAGGTCGCAAAGTTCAAGGGGGCCGAATACTTTCGCAAGGCACTGTATACTCCCTCTCCGGCCTCTAGGTCATCACGCTGCTGATTATCCCGCACACCTGTCACCATCGTCAAGCTCACCAGCGCCTCATGACACTCACCTGGACTCCATCACCTCCTTGATTATCGTCTCTATATCTGTCACTCCCCTTGGTTCTTTCCTCAGGTATTATTGACTCTGTTTTCATGTCGGTGTGTTGTTTGTGTTTGGTGTTTATTGTTTTGTTTATAAAACACTCACTCCCTGTACTTGCTTTCCGACTCTCAGCGTCCATCGTCACACTTGCGTCAAAGGATAACTACATCCAAAGATTAAAATGTCTTTCATTTTTCACAGACCTCAAAAGTGGTCTCCTGATGTGGTTTAATCATTGACTTGGACTTAGAACATCCCATTTGTTTTTCTATATGAAAAGGGGTGATTTTGAGAGGGAAAACTGAAACCTGGAAAAAACTGAATTTGGTGAAACTGTACAGGGCCCTACTCATATCTCTGAGGTGAAATATCCTCTTTGATTCCAGAGAGGATTGTTATCATGATGAGTGACAGGGCTAGATTGATTTACCCACAATAACAACAATATTATTCTCATTGCCCTATTCTCCACCTCTCAGTAAGAGCTAGCCATAATAATGTCTGAACGGCCTTCTGTTGTATGTGTGGATGTCATTACAGTGTAAAAATAACGTGAGTGTAAGACCTGTTGTCATTCTTATCCTGTTATCCCCTTCTGCCTTCTCAGGAGGTGATGGTCACAATACAGTGTAACGTGCATCCATTTTGAATTTGGTATGCCCGTCTGCTGTATGTCCATGTGTCACTGCAGTGTAGAGATAATGATTCTAAGAATCAGGGTGTCTGATATCTCTGCTGTCTTTTAAAGCTATGCAGATGAAAGCGAGGCACAGGCACGTGGAACGCCATCCCACTGAAACATCATGGACTGATAATGGGATTATTATGATGATCAGGAGTAAGCCATTCCTACAGAGTGAAATAGCGTGTTTCAACCCAGAAGATTATGTAGAAGGTCAGAAATGTAAAAACATTTCAAAGCGTGAATAGGAGTCTGAAGGAAACAAGTGAAGATAACATTACTAGGTATAATATATTTCGAACAAAACAACGTGTGTGTATTGATATTATAAAGCACTGGATTATAATGACACTGCTAAAAATATGAACAATTTCATACACATCACGGACGAACTGAAATGGTCCACCAGCAATTTCATACACATCACAGACGAACTGAAATGGTCCACCTGCAATTTCATACACATCACGGACAAACTGAAATGGTCCACCCGCACAGACAGTGGTGAAGAAGGCACAACAGCGCCTCTTCAACCTCAGGAGCCTGAAGAAATTATGCTTGTCTCCTAAAACCCTCACAAACTTTTACAGATGCATCCTGTCAGGCTGCATCACCGCCTGGTATGGCAACTGCACTGCCCACAACCGTAAGGCTCTCCAGAGGGTGGTGAGGTCTGCACAATCACAAGGCTCTCCAGAGGGTGGTGAGGTCTGCACAACCACAAGGCTCTCCAGAGGGTGGTGAGGTCTGCACAACCACAAGGCTCTCCAGAGGGTGGTGAGGTCTGCACAACCACAAGGCTCTCCAGAGGGTGGTGAGGTCTGCACAACCGTAAGGCTCTCCAGAGGGTGGTGAGGTCTGCACAACCGCAAGGCTCTCCAGAGGGTGGTGCGGTCTGCACAACCACAAGGCTCTCCAGAGGGTGGTGCGGTCTGCACAACCACAAGACTCTCCAGAGGGTGGTGCGGTCTACACAACCACAAGGCTCTCCACAGGGTGGTGAGGTCTGCACAACCGTAAGGCTCTCCACAGGGTGGTGAGGTCTGCACAACCGTAAGGCTCTCCAGAGGGTGGTGAGGTCTGCACAACCACAAGGCTCTCCAGAGGGTGGTGCGGTCTGCACAACCACAAGGCTCTCCACAGGGTGGTGAGGTCTGCACAACCGTAAGGCTCTCCACAGGGTGGTGAGGTCTGCACAACCGTAAGGCTCTCCAGAGGGTGGTGAGGTCTGCACAACCGCAAGGCCCTCCAGAGGGTGGTGAGGTCTGCACAACACATCACTGGGGACAAACTACCTGCCCTCCAGGACACCTACAGCACCCGACGTCACAGGAAGGCCATAAAGATCATCAAGGACAACAACCAACCGAGCCACTGCCTGTTCACCCCGCTATCATCCAGAAGGCGAGGTCTGTACAGGTGCACCAAAGCTGGGACCGAGAGACTGAAAAATAGCTTCTATCTCAAGACCATCAGACTGTTAAACAGCCACCACTAACACAGAGAGGCTGCTGCCAACACACTGATTTGAAAACACTGGCCACTTTAATAAATGGTTCACGAGTCACTTTAATAATGTTTACATATCTGACATTACTCATCTCATATGTATATACTGTATTTTATACCATCTATTGCATTTTAGCCTATGCCACTGGAATTGTTAGATTACTTGTTATATATTGCTGCACTGTTGGAACTAACATCTGCTAACCATTTGTATGTGACCAATACAATTTGATTTGATGTAAAACATATTCTATGTGGAGTGCACTATAAAATGATTGTCGCCATCTTGCTTTTTATTAGCCCAGAACATCTATCATCCTTTAAATCCTCCATATTTGATTATTTATCTTCTAAAGATCAATCAATTCCTCCTTCTATCATCATGTTTTACCGTCCCTCTAACACTAACATATTATCATCTAGAGAGTTATGTTATTTCAGCCTGGTCACAATTCCTTCCTCATTCCTATGATCCTCTACTCTGGGTATTGCACGATGCCTGTGAGGTGTGGTGTGTGTGCGTGTGTGTGTGTGTGTGTGTGTGAGGTGCTGCCTTACATAAAGTTTGACATTCATTGCATCTGTGATAGAAGACCTTTGTATTTCTCACGAGCATTTATAGTCTTCAATAAGACAGACGTCTTCATCAAGATGAGAACTGACCTGAGGAGGCAGGAGGGAAGGATCTTCCAAACACACACACACACACACACACACACACACACACACACACACACACACACACACACACACACACACACACACACACACACACACACACACACACACACACACACACACACACACACAGCAGGCTCTGTCTTTCATGTAGAGACGTTCCATTAAAGGGGAGCAGATGCTTTTAGCCTGATTACTTACAGGAAGATAAATAATAATGACCTTGACCGGTAGTCCCTCCCCCACGCGTTCACTCACACATAGACACGTAAACACATACAGACACACATAGACGCACAGACGCATGCATCACGTAAAAACACCCCAACACACACACAGATGCATGCACACACACACACACACACACACACACGCACGCACGCATGCACCGACGCATACTCACGCACTTACACACAAACCCACTGGAGTCCAGTCAAATCCTCGAGCACTTAATATTCCGCCGGCACACTGCTAAAGACATCTCTCATTTGACATCATAATTACTATTAGGACAGAGGAAAGGCACATCTGCATGTTCAGTTAGCCAGGCAGATAATAACACAGCAGATTGGCCGATGTCCCTCCTTCATAACTCCTGCAACCACTCGCTGTTTGAAGACTGGGCAAAAGAGGACGAAAGAGAGAGAGAGAAGGGAGAGAGAGAGAGGGAGGGGGAGAGAGTGTGAGAAAGAGGGTGAGTAGAGAGAGAGAGATTGAAGAAAGATAGATTGAAGAGAGAACGAGAGAGAGAGAGAGAGAGAGAGAGATTGAAGCGAGAACAAGAGCGAGAGAGATTTTCCTCTGTAGGGACCCAACTGTTGAATTGTCAGTTAATAGGCTGGTCAGAAATCACTCTACTGCAGAGATAGAGAGAGCGCTTCTGCTTTTAATGACCGGCCGTTCTACCTCTCTTCCTCCACAGCCTCAGATCTCCTGCTACATTACTACCCTTCCCATCTCATTAATAACACGTACACAACTGAACCGTAGAAACTGAGAGAGAAAGAGTCTCTCGTATCCAGTCCCCTGTTTTTATTGTCTGTTGAATGAAGGGAGAGAGATAGTAGGAAGAGAAAGGGAGAGTGGTTGGGAGGAGGACAGGACAGGGAGCTGAGTGTGGGATCCACCCCCACCGTAGGACCTCCCAGGCTGGGTTTCTCCCAGAGCAGAGAGGGGGGGTGATGGATGAGGCCCTCAGTCGGCCCTGGATACGCCGACACTGGGCCACCTTTGGGCCGACACTAAACTGCCTGTGGGCCAATGATGGGTGGGAGGACCAGGCAATCAAAGAGAGAGAGAGAGAGCAAGAGAGAGAGCGAGAGAGAGACACAGAGAGAGAGAGAGAGACACAGAGAGAGAGACACACACAGAGAGAGACTGTAAGGAGAGAGAGAGAGAGCGAGAGAAAGACAGAGAGAGAGAGATAGAGAGGGAGGGGGGGGTATGGATCATGAGCTCATGGGTTCCTCAGTTCTTCTGAAAAAAATATAATTATAGTTGGATAAATGTAGATAAACTTTGATTTTCTTTGCCCTAGGACTTCTACATGATACTACCCTCTACATCAAAACCTTCAAACCAAATCAAAATTCCACACACATGGCACAGATAACTGCAGAGGAGGAGGAGATAGAGGAACACATGGCACAGATAACAGCAGAGGAGGAGGAGATAGAGGAACACATAGAACAGATAACATCAGTGAAGGAGGGGATAGAGGAACACATAGAACAGATAACAGCAGTGAAGGAGGACATAGAGGAACACAGAACAGATAACAGCAGAGGAGGAGGAGATAGAGGAACACAGAACAGATAACAGCAGAGGAGGAGGAGATAGAGGAACACATGGCACAGATAACAGCAGAGGAGGAGGAGATAGAGGAACACATGGCACAGATAACAGCAGTGAAGGAGGAGATAGAGGAACAGACAGAACAGATAACAGCAGAGGAGGAGGAGATAGAGGAACACATGGCACAGATAACAGCAGAGGAGGAGGAGATAAAGGAATACATGGCACAGATAACAGCAGTGAAGGAGGAGATAGAGGAACACATGGCACAGATAACAGCAGAGGAGGAGGAGATAGAGGAACACATGGCACAGATAACAGCAGAGGAGGAGGAGATAGAGGAACACATAGAACAGATAACAGCAGTGAAGGAGGAGATAGAGGAACACATGGCACAGATAACAGCAGAGGAGGAGGAGATAGAGGAACACAGAACAGATAACAGCAGAGGAGGAGGAGATAGAGGAACACATAGAACAGATAACAGCAGAGGAGGAGGAGATAGAGGAACACAGAACAGATAACAGCAGTGAAGGAGGAGATGAGAAAGCTGAGGTGTGACAGACAGCAGGACACTCCCCCAGAGAAACCAGCAGAACAGCCCACCTTGGAACCAGACCACAACCTCAACACCACAATGGGAAAGACAACACAGGACCCAGCAAACCAACAGACCCCACCCCCCCTAACAGACTCCACCCCCTCCGAACAGACTCCACCCCCTCCTAACAGACCCCACCCCCTCCTAACAGACCCCACCCCCCTAACAGACCCCACCCACCCCAACAGACCCCACCCCCTAACAGACCCCACCCCCTCCTAACAGACCCCACCCCCCTAAAATAACCCCACCCCCTGCTAACAGACCCCACCCCCCTAACAGACCCCACCCCCTCCTTTCAGCCCATCAGCTCCCCTGATTGCTCTCTTGACAACCCCCACACATCCCCCGAGGACACACAAAAGCCAGAAATTGTGCTCCTCACTGATTCAAATGGCAAATACAATCAAGAGAATGAACTTTTTCACAAACACAAAGTGGCTAAACTCTGGTGCCCCAACACTAGGTCCTGGAGCTGTTGTCAGAGGACAAACACTAGGTATGTCCTGGAGCTGTTGTCAGAGGACAAACACTAGGTATGTCCTGGAGCTGTTGCCGGGGAACAAACACTAGGCATGCCCTGGAGCTGTTGTCAGAGGACAAACACTAGGCATGCCCTGGAGCTGTTGTCAGAGGACAAACACTAGGTATGTCCTGGAGCTGTTGTCAGAGGACAAACACTAGGCATGCCCTGGAGCTGTTGTCAGAGGACAAACACTAGGTATGCCCTGGAGCTGTTGTCAGAGGACAAACACTAGGTATGTCCTGGAGCTGTTGTCAGAGGACAAACACTAGGCATGCCCTGGAGCTGTTGTCAGAGGACAGACTATGGTCCCCCAGCCACATCATAATTCACACGGGCACAAATGACCTGAGGGCCCAGCAGGAAAGGGTGGCCAAAGCACTCAAGGGGAGTGAATGAAAAAGCTTCTTCCACTTTCCCCAACGCACAAGTGGTTATCTCCACCCTGCTACCACAAAAATACATTCTCCTTTCCTCCATACAGCGGGTGGATGCAAGCATTTCCCAGGACTGTAACTCAAAACCTAATGTCTACCTGGCCCACCACTCCACCCTGGACTTGAACAGGTCCACCTCTACAAGGCAGCAATCCCAACTTTTCCCAGGACCCTGAAGGACATCACCTTCAACTTCAGCCCCAGCACCTCACACAGGAGCAACAGAGCAACTGACATCCGCCCAGACCTGCAAGACCCCCTTCCAGACCTGCAAGAACCCCCTCCCAGACCTGCAAGACCCCCCCCCCAGACCTGCAAGACCCTCCCCTTCCAGACCGGCAAGACCCTCCCTCCCAGATCTGCAAGACCCCCTCCCAGACCTGCAAGACCCTCCCCTTCCAGACCTGCAAGACCCCCTCCCAGACCTGCAAGACCCCCCCCCCCCTCCCGAAGGACCTGCATTGAGAGAACCCCTGCCAAGAGGAACTACACCCAGTAGCAGGAAGCTTCAATACAGATAGAACAGTAGGTTTTAAAGGGGGCTCTGCTCAGTGGACAGACCTGGTATCTGGAGACAGTAGGTTTTAAAGGAGGCTCTGCTCAGTGGACAGCCCTGGTATCTGGAGACAGTAGGTTTTAAAGGGGGCTCTGCTCAGTGGACAGCCCTGGTATCTGGAGACAGTAGGTTTTAAAGGGGGCTCTGCTCAGTGGACAGCCCTGGTAGATGGAGACAGTAGGTTTTAAAGGAGGCTCTGCTCAGTGGACAGACCTGGTATCTGGAGACAGTATGTTTTAAAGGAGGCTCTGCTCAGTGGACAGCCCTGGTATCTGGAGACAGTAGGTTTTAAAGGGGGCTCTGCTCAGTGGACAGCCCTGGTATCTGGAGACAGTAGGTTTTAAAGGAGGCTCTGCTCAGTGGACAGCCCTGGTATCTAGAGACAGTAGGTTTTAAAGGAGGCTCTGCTCAGTGGACAGCCCTGGTATCTGGAGACAGTAGGTTTTAAAGGGGCCTCTGCTCAGTGGACAGCCCTGGTAGATGGAGACAGTAGGTTTTAAAGGGGGCTCTGCTCAGTGGACAGCCCTGGTATCTGGAGACAGTAGGTTTTAAAGGAGGCTCTGCTCAGTGGACAGCCCTGGTATCTGGAGACAGTAGGTTTTAAAGGGGGCTCTGCTCAGTGGACAGCCCTGGTATCTGGAGACAGTAGGTTTTAAAGGAGGCTCTGCTCAGTGGACAGCCCTGGTATCTGGAGACAGTAGGTTTTAAAGGAGGCTCTGCTCAGTGGACAGCCCTGGTATCTGGAGACAGTAGGTTTTAAAGGGGGCTCTGCTCAGTGGACAGCCCTGGTATCTGGAGACAGTAGGTTTTAAAGGAGGCTCTGCTCAGTGGACAGCCCTGGTATCTGGAGACAGTAGGTTTTAAAGGGGGCTCTGCTCAGTGGACAGCCCTGGTATCTGGAGACAGTAGGTTTTAAAGGAGGCTCTGCTCAGTGGACAGCCCTGGTATCTGAAGACAGTAGGTTTTAAAGGAGGCTCTGCTCAGTGGACAGCCCTGGTAGACGGAGACAGTAGGTTTTAAAGGAGGCTCTGCTCAGTGGACAGCCCTGGTATCTGGAGACAGTAGGTTTTAAAGGAGGCTCTGCTCAGTGGACAGCCCTGGTATCTGGAGACAGTAGGTTTTAAAGGGGCCTCTGCTCAGTGGACAGCCCTGGTATCTGGAGACAGTAGGTTTTAAAGGGGGCTCTGCTCAGTGGACAGCCCTGGTATCTGGAGACAGTAGGTTTTAAAGGAGGCTCTGCTCAGTGGACAGCCCTGGTATCTGGAGACAGTAGGTTTTAAAGGGGGCTCTGCTCAGTGGACAGCCCTGGTATCTGGAGACAGTAGGTTTTAAAGGAGGCTCTGCTCAGTGGACAGCCCTGGTATCTGGAGACAGTAGGTTTTAAAGGAGGCTCTGCTCAGTGGACAGCCCTGGTATCTGGAGACAGTAGGTTTTAAAGGAGGCTCTGCTCAGTGGACAGCCCTGGTATCTGGAGACAGTAGGTTTTAAAGGGCCCTCTGCTCAGTGGACAGCCCTGGTATCTGGAGACAGTAGGTTTTAAAGGGGGCTCTGCTCAGTGGACAGCCCTGGTATCTGGAGACAGTAGGTTTTAAAGGAGGCTCTGCTCAGTGGACAGCCCTGGTATCTGGAGACAGTAGGTTTTAAAGGAGGCTCTGCTCAGTGGACAGCCCTGGTATCTGGAGACAGTAGGTTTTAAAGGGGGCTCTGCTCAGTGGACAGCCCTGGTATCTGGAGACAGTAGGTTTTAAAGGGGGCTCTGCTCAGTGGACAGCCCTGGTATCTGGAGACAGTAGGTTTTAAAGGAGGCTCTGCTCAGTGGACAGCCCTGGTATCTGGAGACAGTAGGTTTTAAAGGAGGCTCTGCTCAGTGGACAGCCCTGGTAGATGGAGACAGTAGGTTTTAAAGGAGGCTCTGCTCAGTGGACGGACAGCCCTGGTATCTGGAGACAGTAGGTTTTAAAGGAGGCTCTGCTCAGTGGACAGCCCTGGTATCTGGAGACAGTAGGTTTTAAAGGAGGCTCTGCTCAGTGGACAGCCCTGGTATCTGGAGACAGTAGGTTTTAAAGGGGGCTCTGCTCAGTGGACAGCCCTGGTATCTGGAGACAGTAGGTTTTAAAGGAGGCTCTGCTCAGTGGACAGCCCTGGTATCTGGAGACAGTAGGTTTTAAAGGAGGCTCTGCTCAGTGGACAGCCCTGGTATCTGGAGACAGTAGGTTTTAAAGGGGCCTCTGCTCAGTGGACAGCCCTGGTATCTGGAGACAGTAGGTTTTAAAGGGGGCTCTGCTCAGTGGACAGCCCTGGTAGATGGAGACAGTAGGTTTTAAAGGAGGCTCTGCTCAGTGGACAGCCCTGGTATCTGGAGACAGTAGGTTTTAAAGGGGGCTCTGCTCAGTGGACAGCCCTGGTAGATGGAGACAGTAGGTTTTAAAGGGGGCTCTGCTCAGTGGACAGCCCTGGTTGATGGAGACAGTAGGTTTTAAAGGGGGCTCTGCTCAGTGGACAGCCCTGGTATCTGGAGACAGTAGGTTTTAAAGGAGGCTCTGCTCAGTGGACAGCCCTGGTATCTGGAGACAGTAGGTTTTAAAGGGGGCTCTGCTCAGTGGACAGCCCTGGTATCTGGAGACAGTAGGTTTTAAAGGGGGCTCTGCTCAGTGGACAGCCCTGGTATCTGGAGACAGTAGGTTTTAAAGGAGGCTCTGCTCAGTGGACAGCCCTGGTATCTGGAGACAGTAGGTTTTAAAGGAGGCTCTGCTCAGTGGACAGCCCTGGTATCTGGAGACAGTAGGTTTTAAAGGGGGCTCTGCTCAGTGGACAGCCCTGGTATCTGGAGACAGTAGGTTTTAAAGGGGCCTCTGCTCAGTGGACAGCCCTGGTATCTGGAGACAGTAGGTTTTAAAGGGGGCTCTGCTCAGTGGACAGCCCTGGTAGATGGAGACAGTAGGTTTTAAAGGAGGCTCTGCTCAGTGGACAGCCCTGGTATCTGGAGACAGTAGGTTTTAAAGGAGGCTCTGCTCAGTGGACAGCCCTGGTATCTGGAGACAGTAGGTATTAAAGGGGGCTCTGCTCAGTGGACAGCCCTGGTAGATGGAGACAGTAGGTTTTAAAGGGGGCTCTGCTCAGTGGACAGCCCTGGTTGATGGAGACAGTAGGTTTTAAAGGGGGCTCTGCTCAGTGGACAGCCCTGGTATCTGGAGACAGTAGGTTTTAAAGGAGGCTCTGCTCAGTGGACAGCCCTGGTATCTGGAGACAGTAGGTTTTAAAGGGGGCTCTGCTCAGTGGACAGCCCTGGTATCTGGAGACAGTAGGTTTTAAAGGGGGCTCTGCTCAGTGGACAGCCCTAGTATCTGGAGACAGTAGGTTTTAAAGGAGGCTCTGCTCAGTGGACAGCCCTGGTATCTGGAGACAGTAGGTTTTAAAGGAGGCTCTGCTCAGTGGACAGCCCTGGTATCTGGAGACAGTAGGTTTTAAAGGGGGCTCTGCTCAGTGGACAGCCCTGGTATCTGGAGACAGTAGGTTTTAAAGGGGCCTCTGCTCAGTGGACAGCCCTGGTATCTGGAGACAGTAGGTTTTAAAGGGGGCTCTGCTCAGTGGACAGCCCTGGTAGATGGAGACAGTAGGTTTTAAAGGAGGCTCTGCTCAGTGGACAGCCCTGGTATCTGGAGACAGTAGGTTTTAAAGGGGGCTCTGCTCAGTGGACAGCCCCGGTAGATGGAGACAGTAGGTTTTAAAGGGGGCTCTGCTCAGTGGACAGCCCTGGTATCTGGAGACAGTAGGTTTTAAAGGGGCCTCTGCTCAGTGGACAGCCCTGGTATCTGGAGACAGTAGGTTTTAAAGGGGCCTCTGCTCAGTGGACAGCCCTGGTATCTGGAGACAGTAGGTTTTAAAGGGGGCTCTGCTCAGTGGACAGACCTGGTATCTGGAGACAGTAGGTTTTAAAGGGGCCTCTGCTCAGTGGACAGCCCTGGTATCTGGAGACAGTAGGTTTTAAAGGAGGCTCTGCTCAGTGGACAGCCCTGGTATCTGGAGACAGTAGGTTTTAAAGGAGGCTCTGCTCAGTGGACAGCCCTGGTATCTGGAGACAGTAGGTTTTAAAGGAGGCTCTGCTCAGTGGACAACCCTGGTATCTGGAGACAGTAGGTTTTAAAGGGGCCTCTGCTCAGTGGACAGCCCTGGTAGATGGAGACAGTAGGTTTTAAAGGAGGCTCTGCTCAGTGGACAGCCCTGGTATCTGGAGACAGTAGGTTTTAAAGGGGGCTCTGCTCAGTGGACAGCCCTGGTATCTGGAGACAGTAGGTTTTAAAGGGGCCTCTGCTCAGTGGACAGCCCTGGTAGATGGAGACAGTAGGTTTTAAAGGAGGCTCTGCTCAGTGGACAGCCCTGGTATCTGGAGACAGTAGGTTTTAAAGGGGCCTCTGCTCAGTGGACAGCCCTGGTAGATGGAGACAGTAGGTTTTAAAGGAGGCTCTGCTCAGTGGACAGCCCTGGTATCTGGAGACAGTAGGTTTTAAAGGAGGCTCTGCTCAGTGGACAGACCTGGTATCTGGAGACAGTAGGTTTGAAAGGGGGCTCTGCTCAGTGGACAGCCCTGGTATCTGGAGACAGTAGGTTTTAAAGGAGGCTCTGCTCAGTGGACAGACCTGGTAGATGGAGACAGTAGTTTTTAAAGGGGCCTCTGCTCAGTGGACAGACCTGGTATCTGGAGACAGTAGGTTTTAAAGGAGGCTCTGCTCAGTGGACAGACCTGGTATCTGGAGACAGTAGGTTTTAAAGGGGCCTCTGCTCAGTGGACAGACCTGGTATCTGGAGACAATAGGTTTTAAAGGAGGCTCTGCTCAGTGGACAGCCCTGGTATCTGGAGACAGTAGGTTTTAAAGGAGGCTCTGCTCAGTGGACAGCCCTGGTAGATGGAGACAGTAGGTTTTAAAGGAGGCTCTGCTCAGTGGACAGCCCTGGTAGATGGAGACAGTCGTTTTTAAAGGGGCCTCTGCTCAGTGGACAGCCCTGGTAGATGGAGACAGTAGTTTTTAAAGGGGCTTTGTGTGTCTTTCCTACCTTCACACACTCCAGAAGTGGAACATATTGTTCCGCATGTGACACTGCCTCTGTTTCTACAATAGGGTATCATGAATAATAGAACAGATCTGCATATATTTATTCATGGGTAAAACAACGGTAGTCAAACCCCAGAGAAGAGGGAGAAGGAACAATTCAGCATTGTTTACAATCTTTTTTCCTGACTTAATTTTTATTCACAGAGCATGTGAAATCACTTATCCAATCCACTACACAGTTACTGTCACATCCTGACCTTAGTTCCTTTCTTTATGTCTCTATTTTAGATTGGTCAGGGCGTGAGTTGGGGTGGGCATTCTATGTTTTGTTCTATGTTTGTATTTCTATGTGTTTGGCCTGGTATGGTTCCCAATCAGAGGCAGCTGTCAATCGTTGTCTTTGATTGAGAACCATACTTAGGCAGCCTGGTTTCGCCCTTGAGTTGTGGGTAGTTGTTTTCTGTCTTTGTGTGTCTGCACCAGACAGAACTGTTTCGTTTGTTCCACTTTGTTGGTTTTTGTTCTAGTGTTCAGTTTCTTTATTAAATTCACCATGAACCATGTAGCACGCTGCACCTTGGTCCTCTTCACCTTCTTCCACCTACGACAACCGTTACAGTTATTAGGGATGGGTGGTATATAATTTATTTTTCAAAATATCTTTGGTATGTCTTTCCAATACCATCAATATAATTTTGTAATACATTTTAATATTTGTACTTTCTAAATAAATACCTGCAGTCAACCTCGTACCCCTGAACATCGACTGCCTACTGGTACCCTGTGTATATAGCCAAGTTATTACTATTATTAGTATTATTTTACATTTTTCTATAAATCTTTTTTTTCTCTGCATTGTTGGGAAGGGCCTGTAAGTAAGCATTTCACACTTAGTTTACACCTGTTGTTTTACAAAGCATGTGACAAATAGCATTTGATTTGATCTGAAGTGAGGTGATCAAGTTATACTTGTATGAAATTCATTACTAATGTTTGCCAGCTATATATCTTATATTAAGTTAACTATCTAGGATGTACCAAACAAATGATCTCCAGCTGGGTTTTGCTAATTTGCTAACGTTCGCTTGGAAGATCTTTATTGGTAATATCAGTAGAGACAATCCCCTCCTGGATCAAGATGTACATTATGAACTGGGTTGTCTGTCTTAGTAGTAAATGTTTGCATGCATACGTTAGCATTTACCTAGCATTCGGTACGGGGATTCATTAGTACTTGTTAGCATTTACCAAGCACTCGGTACGGTGATTAATTAGTACTTGTTAGCATTTACCTAGCATTCGGTACGGGGATTCATTAGTACTTGTTAGCATTTACCTAGCATTCGGTACGGGGATTCATTAGTACTTGTTAGCATTTACCTAGCATTCGGTACGGGGATTCATTAGTACTTGTTAGCATTTACCTAGCATTCGGTACGGGGATTCATTAGTACTTGTTAGCATTTACCTAGCATTCGGTACGGGGATTCATTAGTACTTGTTAGCATTTACCTAGCATTCGGTACGGGGATTCATTAGTACTTGTTAGCATTTTGGTAGAATTCTGGTAAGTGATGTTTTTTGTGCTTTTTTTACATAAAAAAATATTTGTGTCCCTTGTTTCTACTACTGGTAATAACATACATCCTGACACGGTACAGGCACGGTGTGAAGGCATGGACATCTGGATACTATCCAACACCAACAGCTACAGGAGCCAGGTGTGCTAGCTGCTACGGCAGCCAGGTGTTCTAGTTGCTACGGCAGCCAGATGTGCTAGTTGCTACGGCAGCCAGGTGTTCTAGCTGCTACGGCAGACAGGTGTGCTAGCTGCTACGGCAGCCAGGTGTTCTAGCTGCTACGGCAGACAGGTGTGCTAGTTGCTACGGCAGCCAGATGTGCTAGCTGCTAGGGCAGCCAGGTGTTCTAGCTGCTACGGCAGACAGATGTGCTAGTTGCTACGGCAGCCAGGTGTTCTAGCTGCTACGGCAGACAGATGTGCTAGCTGCTATGGCAGCCAGGTGTGCTAGTTGCTAGGGCAGCTAGGTGTTTTAGCTGCTACGGCAGCCAGGTGTTCTAGCTGCTACGGCAGCCAGGTGTTCTAGTTGCTACGGCAGCCAGGTGTTCTAGCTGCTACGGCAGACAGGTGTTTTAGCTGCTACGGCAGACAGGTGTTCTAGCTGCTACGGCAGCCAGGTGTTCTAGCTGCTACGGCAGACAGGTGTTCTAGCTGCTACAGCAGACAGGTATTCTAGCTGCTACGGCAGCCAGGTGTTCTAGCTGCTACGGCAGACAGATGTGCAAGTTGCTACGGCAGACAGATGTGCTAGTTGCTACGGCAGCCAGATGTGCTAGCTGCTAGGGCAGCCAGGTGTTCTAGCTGCTACGGCAGACAGGTGTTTTAGCTGCTACAGCAGACAGGTGTTTTAGCTGCTACAGCAGACAGGTGTTCTAGTTGCTAGGGCAGCCAGGTGTTCTAGCTGCTACAGCAGACAGGTGTTTTAGCTGCTACAGCAGACAGGTGTTTTAGCTGCTACAGCAGACAGGTGTTCTAGTTGCTAGGGCAGCCAGGTGTTTTAGCTGCTACAGCAGACAGGTGTTCTAGTTGCTACGGCAGCCAGGTGTTTTAGCAGCTACGGCAGACAGGTGTTCTAGCTGCTACAGCAGCCAGGTGTTCTATTTGCTACGGCAGCCAGGTGTTCTAGTTGCTACGGCAGTCAGGTGTGCTAGTTGCTACGGCAGCCAGGTGTTCTAGCTGCTACGGCAGCCAGGTGTGCTAGTTGCTACGGCAGCCAGGTTTGCTGGTTGCTACGGCAGTCAGGTGTGCTAGTTGCTAGGGCAGCCAGGTGTTCTAGTTGCTACGGCAGCCAGGTGTGCTAGTTGCTATGGCAGCCAGGTGTTCTAGTTGCTACGGCAGCCAGGTGTTCTAGCTGCTACGGCAGCCAGGTGTTCTAGTTGCTACGGCAGCCAGACAACCAACCAGGTTTAATTTCAATACCCAGGGAGGTAAGAGAGGGATGGAGGGAGGGAGGGTGAGTGAGAGAGAGAGAGAAGAGGGAGAAGAAAAAGAGAGAAAAGAGTGTGCGAGAGAGAGGGAGAGAGAGAGAGAGAAAGAAAGAAAGAAAGAGAGAGATGGAAATAGAGAGAGAGAGAGAAAGAGAGAGATGGAAATATAGAGAGAGACTTAGAGAGAGAGAGAGAGAGAGAGAGATGGAAATAGAGAGAGAAAGAAAGAGAGAGATGGAAATAGAGAGAGAGAGAAAGAGAGAGATGGAAATAGAGAGAGAGAGAAAGAGAGAGATGGAAATATAGAGAGAGACACAGAGAGAGAGAGAGAGAGAGAGAGAGAGAGAGAGAGAGAGAGAGAGAGATGGAAATAGAGAGAGAGAGAAAGAGAGAGATGGAAATATATATAGAGAGAGAGAGAAAGAGAGAGATGGAAATATCGAGAGAGAAAGAGGGAGAGAGAGAGAGAAGAAAGAAAGAAAGAAGGGACAAAATATATCCTGTTTTATAAGCAGGAGTGGAAACCTGTTTCATATCTAGTATTTCCTGTCTTTCAGGAAGGAAGGCCCACTTCAGTCTGAGAGAGAGAGAGTGGAGAGTGGATAGTGAGAGAGAGCGGCGAGAGAGTAGGGGGGAATGTGATTGCCGTCGGTAACACTTCTCACAAGAGGCCCTGTCGTGATGGAAAGCTTCCTACTTCAATTACCAACCATCTCACTAGTTTTACTCTGTTCTGCTTGATCTGGTCACACTGTGTACCAGGGAATCATATTGTTGATCTGGTCATACTGTGTACCAGGGAATCATATTGTTGATCTGGTCACACTGTGTACCAGGGAATCATATTGTTGATCTGGTCACACTGTGTACCAGGGAATCACATTGTTGATCTGGTCACACTGTGTACCAGGGAATCATATTGTTGATCTGGTCACACTGAGTACCAGGGAATCATATTGTTGATCTGGTCACACTGTGTACCAGGGAATCATATTGTTGATCTGGTCACACTGTGAACCAGGGAATCATATTGTTGATCTGGTCACACTGTGTACCAGGGAATCATATTGTTGATCTGGTCACACTGTGAACCAGGGAATCATATTGTTGATCTGGTCACACTGTGTACCAGGGAATCATATTGTTGATCTGGTCACACTGTGTACCAGGGAATCATATTGTTGATCTGGTCACACAGTGTACCAGGGAATCATATTGTTGATCTGGTCACACTGTGTACCAGGGAATCATATTGTTGATCTGGTCACACTGTGTACCAGGGAATCATATTGTTGATCTGGTCACACAGTGTACCAGGGAATCATATTGTTGATCTGGTCACACTGTGTACCAGGGAATCATATTGTTGATCTGGTCACACCGTGTACCAGGGAATCATATTGTTGATCTGGTCACACCGTGTACCAGGGAATCATATTGTTGATCTGGTCACACCGTGTACCAGGGAATCATATTGTTGATCTGGTCACACCGTGTACCAGGGAATCATATTGTTGATCTGGTCACACCGTGTACCAGGGAATCATATTGTTGATCTGGTCACACCGTGTACCAGGGAATCATATTGTTGATCTGGTCACACTGTGTACCAGGGAATCATACATTTCTATTCAAGAGGCAAAAAACTGCAGCAGCCCCGGTAATATCCACTTTAGAGAGGAGGAGGCAGAGAGGAGCTGGTTTCTGAGGCTGTATAATATCATGCTACATGGAGCAGAGCAATATGGAGGCTGAATAAAAAATGCATTAATGCCAATTAGAAACACAAAACGCAAATACTGTGACTTGTAATTGCAGAAATGCAAAACACAGCATAAAGGTGCATGGTGGGGGTCGCTTTTATCATAAAGGTGCATGGTGGGGGTCGCTTTTATCATAAAGGTGCATGGTGGGGGTCGCTTTTATCATAAAGGTGCATGTTGGGGGTCGCTTTTATCATAAAGGTGCATGGTGGGGGTCGCTTTTATCATAAAGGTGCATGTTGGGGGTCGCTTTTATCATAAAGGTGCATGGTGGGGGTCGCTTTTATCATAAAGGTGCATGGTGGGGGTCGCTTTTATCATAAAGGTGCATGTTGGGGGTCGCTTTTATCATAAAGGTGCATGGTGGGGGTCGCTTTTATCATAAAGGTGCATGGTGGGGGTCGCTTTTATCATAAAGGTGCATGGTGGGGGTCGCTTTTATCATAAAGGTGCATGGTGGGGGTCGCTTTTATCATAAAGGTGCATGGTGGGGGTCGCTTTTATCATAAAGGTGCATGGTGGGGGTCGCTTTTATCATAAAGGTGCATGGTGGGGGTCGCTTTTATCATAAAGGTGCATGGTGGGGGTCGCTTTTATCATAAAGGTGCATGTTGGGGGTCGCTTTTATCATAAAGGTGCATGGTGGGGGTCGCTTTTATCATAAAGGTGCATGGTGGGGGTCGCTTTTATCATAAAGGTGCATGGTGGGGGTCGCTTTTATCATAAAGGTGCATGTTGGGGGTCGCTTTTATCATAAAGGTGCATGGTGGGGGTCGCTTTTATCATAAAGGTGCATGGTGGGGGTCGCTTTTATCATAAAGGTGCATGGTGGGGGTCGCTTTTATCATAAAGTCAAGCCAGGAATTCCCAGTTGGTAGAAAGACAATTATGGAATGGTTGGTTGGAATGGTCCTATCCCTAACCTAACCT
>NC_034188.2:11705294-11732794 GCF_002021735.2 Oncorhynchus kisutch | reverse complement strand
GCACCTGAGTGAGTTGGGTGCGCAATTACGCAGGTACTTTCCCAAAACGGATGACACAAACAACTGGATTTGTTATCTCTTTCAGGCCCTGCCTCCAGTCCACTTACTGATATCTGAACAAGAGAGCCTCATCGAAATTGCAACACGCCTTTCTGTGAAAATTTAATTTAATCAGAAGCCACTGCCAGATTTCTGGATAGGGCTGCACTCAGAGTATCCTGCTTCGGCAAATTGTGCTGTTAAGACATTGATGCCCTTTGCAACCACATACCTATGTGAGAGTGGATTCTCACACCTCACCAGCATAAAAACTAAATACAGGCACAGACTGTGTGTGGAAAATGATTTAAGACTGGGACTCTCTCCAATACAACCCAACATTGCAGAGTTATGTGCATCCTTTCAAGCACAGCCTTCTCATTAACCTGTAGTTATTCACCATTTTAGATGAACAAATAAGGGTTTATCTGTAAGATGGTTAAATAAAGAGCAAAATGATTGATTATTATTATATTATTATTTGTACCCTGGTTCTCATTGTCACTTCCCACGAGCTGAGTTGTGACAAAAACTCACAGTCATTCTTATATTTAATAAATGTATCATATAGTGTGTGTGTGACAGGCGTACAACGATGGCATAAACCAACATTTGAGAGTGCGCTGACCCTGGTGCTAGAGGGGGTACAGCTGACCCTGGTGCTAGAGGAGGTACTCAGTTGGAGGTTGAATGTTTGAAGGGGTACGGGACTACAAAAAGTTTGGGAACCACTGCTCTACAGCATCACAGTAAATCCATGATTTATTTAGACAGGTCTAAAGAAACATGATATGAAGAAAATGTATTTCAGAAGAACAGAATAGCATACTCTGAGTTGTCATTATGTCAGTCTCTGATATGGCTGTGCCATATGGCTGTGGGCCACACTAGTTCATTTAGCAGACACCATTTGTTCAGAATTCCGTGGCATTATTTTACAATCAAACTGGAAGTCTTCCGACTAGCTTGGAAAGACAGTACCGTGCAGTATCGAAGAGCCCTCACTGCTGCTCGATCATCCTATTTTTACAACTTAATTGAGGAAAATAAGAACAATCCGAAATGTCTTTTTGATACTGTCGCAAAGCTAACTAAAAAGCAGCATTCCCCAAGAGAGGATGGCTTTCACTTCAGCAGTAATAAATTAATGAACTTTTTTGAGGAAAAGATCATGATCATTAGAAAGCAAATAATGGACTCCTCTTTAAATCTGCGTAATCCTCCAAAGCTCAGTTGTCCTGAGTCTGCACAACTCTGCCAGGACCTAGGATCAAGAGAGACACTCAAGTATTTTAGTACTATATCTCTTGACACAATTATGAAAATAATCATAGCCTCTAAACCTTCAAGCTGCATACTGGACCCTATTCCAACTAAACTACTGAAAGAGCTGCTTCCTGTGCTTGGCCCTCCTATGTTGAACATAATAAACGGCTCTCTATCCACCGGATGTGTACCAAACTCACTAAAAGTGTCAGTAATAAAGCCTCTCTTGAAAAAGCCAAACCTTGACCCAGAAAATATAAAAAACTATCGGCCTATATCAAATCTTCCATTCTTCTCAAAAAAAATAGAAAAAGCTGTTGCGCAACAACTCACTGCCTTCCTGAAGTCAAACAATGTATATGAAATGCTTCAGTCTGGTTTTAGACCCCATCATAGCACTGAGACTGCACTTGCGAAGGTGGTAAATTACCTTTTAATGGCGTCAGACCGAGGCTCTGCATCTGTCCTCGTGCTCCTGGACCTTAGTGCTGCTTTTGATACCATCGATCACCACATTCTTTTGGAGAGATTGGATACCCAAATTGGTCTACACGGACAAGTTCTGGCCTGGTTTAGAAATGATCTGTCGGAAAGATATCAGTTTGTCTCTGTGAATGGTTTGTCCTCTGACAAATAAACAGTACATTTCGGTGTTCATCAAGGTTCCGTTTTAGGGCCACTATTGTTTTCACTATATTTTTTACCTCTTGGGGATATCATTCGAAAACATAATGTTAACTTTCACTGCTATGCGGATGACACACAGCTGTACATGTCAATGAAACATGGTGAAGCCCCAAAATTGCCCTAGAAGCCTGTGTTTCACACATAAGGAAGTGGATGGATGCAAACTTTCTTCTTTTAAACTTGGAAAAAACAGAGATGCTTGTCCTAGGTCCCAAGAAACAAAGAGATCTTCTGTTGAACCTGACAATTAATCTTGATGGTTGTACAGTCGTTTCAAATAAAACTGTGAAGGACCTCGGCGTTACTCTGGACCCTGATCTCTCTTTTGACGAACATACCAAGACTGTTTCAAGGACAGCATTTTTCCATTTACCTAACATTGCAAAAATCAGAAACTTTCTGTGCAAAAATGATGCAGAAAAATGTATCCACGCTTTTGTTACTTCTAGGTTAGATTACTGCAATGCTCTACTTTCTGGCTACCCAGATAAAGCACTAAATTAACTTCAGTTAGTGCTAAATACGGCTGCTAAAATCCTGACTAGAACCAACATTTTTTATCATATTACTCCAGTGCTAGCCTTCCTACACTGGCTTCCTGTTAAGGCTAGGGCTGATGTCATGGTTTTACTGCTAAACTACAAAGCATTACATGAGCTTACTCCTACCTATCTTTCCGATTTGGTAATGCCATAACATACATACCTCAAAGTACACTACAGTCACAAGACGCGGGCCTCCTTATTGTCCCTAGAATTTCAAAGCAAACAGATTTGAAGGCAGCTGGAGGCAGGGCTTTCTCCTATAGAGCTAAATTTTTACGGAATGGTCTGCCTATCCATGTGAGAGACGCAGACTCGGTCTCGACCTTTAAGTCTTTATTGAAGACTCATCTCTTCAGTAGGTCCTATGATTGAGTGTAGTCTGACCCAGGGGTGTGAAGCTGAACGGAAAGGCACTGGAGCGACGAACCACCATTGCTGTCTCTGCCTGGCCGATTCCCCTCTCTCCGCTGGGATTCTTGCATCTCTAACCCTATTACAGGGGCTGAGTCACTGGCTTACTGGTGCTCTGCCATGCCGTCCCTAGGAGGGGTGCGTCACTTGAGTGGGTTGAGTCACTGACGTGATCTTCCTGTCTGGGTTGGCGCCCCCCCTCGGGTTCGTGCCGTGGCGGAGATCTTCGTGGGCTATACCCGGCTTTGTCTCAGGGTAGTAGGTTGGTGGTTGAAGATATCCCTCTAGTGGCGTGCGGGCTGTGCTTTGGCAAAGTGGGTGGGGTTATATCCTGCCTGTTTGGCCCTGTGGGGGGTATCGTCGGACAGGGTCACAGTGTCTCCCGACCCCTCCTGTCTCAGCCTCCAGTATTTATGCTGCAATAGTTTGTGTCGGGGGGCTAGGGTCAGTTTGTTATATCTGGAGTTTTTCTCCTGTCTTATCCAGTGTCCTCCCTCTAATTCTCTCTCGCTTCTCTCTTTCTTCTCTCTGATGACCTGAGCCCTAGGACCATGTCTCAGAAATACCTGGCCTGATGACTCCTTGCTGTCCCCAGTCCACTTGGTCATGCTGCTGCTCCAGTTTCAACTGTTCTGCCTGCGGCTATGGAACCCTGACCTGTTCACCGGACGTGCTACCTTGTCCCGGAAACTGTGTTTTAGACTTTCTCTCTACCGCACCTGCTGTCTCTAACTCTGAATGATCGGCTATGAAAAGCCAACTGACATTTACTCCTGAGGTGCTGACCTGTTGCACCCTCAACAACCTCTGTGATTATTATTATATGACCCTTCTGGTCATCTATGAACGTTTGAACATCTTGCCCATGTTATAATCTCCACCCAGCACAGCTAGAAGAGGTCTGGCCACACCTCAGAGCCTGGTTCCTCTCTAGGTTTCTTCCTAGGTTCTGGCCTTTCTAGGGAGTTTTTCCTAGCCACCGTGCTTCTACACCTGCATTGCTTGCTGTTTGGGGTTTTAGGCTGGGTTTCTGTACAGCACTTTGAGATATCAGCTGATGGAAAAAGGGCTTAATAAAAACATTTGATTGATTGATTGATTGAATCTCTACCCAACGTCCTCTACCAGACAATCTCTATCCAACGTCCTCTACCAGACAATCTCTACCCAACGTCCTCTACCAGACAATCTCTACTTAACGTCCTCTACCAGACAATCTCTACTCAATGTCCTCTACCAGACAATCTCTACTCAATGTCCTCTACCAGACAATCTCTACTCAATGTCCTCTACCAGACAATCTCTACTTAACGTCCTTTACCAGACAATCTCTACTTAACGTCCTCTACCAGACAATCTCTACTCAATGTCCTCTACCAGACAATCTCTACTCAATGTCCTCTACCAGACAATCTCTACTCAATGTCCTCTACCAGACAATCTCTACTCAATGTCCTCTACCAGACAATCTCTACTCAATGTCCTCTACCAGACAATCTCTACTCAATGTCCTCTACCAGACAATCTCTACTTAACGTCCTCTACCAGACAATCTCTACTTAACGTCCTCTACCAGACAATCTCTACTCAATGTCCTCTACCAGACAATCTCTACTCAACGTCCTCTACCAGACAATCTCTACTCAATGTCCTCTACCAGACAATCTCTACTCAATGTCCTCTACCAGACAATCTCTACTCAACGTCCTCTACCAGACAAGGCGATTCTCAACTCTGTGATGAAGGTCAGTGTGGCACAACAAATCTTTGCAGACCGTATAAGCCCTGATTTGAAAGCATCTGCTCAACATACTGTACTGTAGTCCTACATTAGCAGATCATAGAGAGGGAGTGTGTGTGTGTGTGTGAATGTGTGTGTAAGACCACTCCAACTCTCCTCTCTCCGACTACCTGTTGGTCCAACCACAGAGAAAGGGAAAGGGCATGGATCATAGATAGGGCTCAGCCACGCCAGGTGTCACAGTAAGCTAGACTGGAGTAGCAACACACGCACACACACACGCACACACACACACACACACACACACACACACACACACACACACACACACACACACACACACACACACACACACACACACACACACACACACACACACACAAACACACACACCAACAGATGGTCTCCTTCAGACACTCCCTGAGGATGACAGAGACAGCAGGAGGACAGAGAGAGGGATGGATGAAGAGAAAGTGAGAGAGAGGGAGGAAGCGAGATGAAGGAGAAGGGAGAGAGAGAGTGATATGAGAAGCTTTGGGGTAGAGAATGAGAGAGAGAGAGAGAGAGAGAGAGAGAGAGAGGAGGGAGAGCAATGAAATAAATGAAAAACAGAGAAGAAGAGAGCAAGAAACAGAGAGAAGAAGAGGGCATCAGTAGAAACTAGAGTCTCTCTCGCTCTCTCTGAGCAGCTCCTACTCCTTATGTTGTCTGGTAACCAGGACAACAGATTTACAACCCTCTTTAGAGGCACCATGGGAGATGAGACGTGACTATGGCACCATAACCCTCACTAGCCAAATGGTTCACAATGACTTCCCACACAGCAGCACACCATGCTGCCATTGCTCGTCCGTATACTTATGTATTCTTAATTCCATTTCTTTACTTAGATTTGTGTGTATTGTTGTGAAATTGTTAGATATTACTGCACTGTTAGAGCTAGAAACACAAGCTGGGGTTAGGAGACTATAGGAGATGTAGTATAGAGGTGATGACTAGGGTTAGGAGACTATAGGGGATGGAATGTAGTATAGAGGTGACGACTGGGGTTAGGAGACTATAGGGGATGGAATGTAGTATAGAGGTGATGACTGGGGTTAGGAGACTATAGGGGATGTAATGTAGTATAGAGGTGATGACTGGGGTTAAGAGACTATAGGGGATGGAATGTAGTATAGAGGTGATGACTGGGGTTAAGAGACTATAGGGATGGAATTTATTTTTAAAATTTTTATCTTACCTTTATTTTACTAGGCAAGTCAGTTAAGAACAAATTCTTATTTTCAATGACGGCCTAGGAACAGTGGGTTAACTGCCTGTTCAGGGGCAGAACGACAGATTTGTACCTTGTTAGCTCGGGGATTTGAACTTGCAACCTTTCGGTTACTAGTCCAAAGCTCTAACCACTAAGCTACCCTGCCGCCCCAAGGAGACTATGTAGTATAGAGGTGATGACTGGGGTTAGGAGACTATAGGGGATGGAATGTACTATAGAGGTGATGATGATATGTGATGTCATAGCTAGGTAGATAAATCTAGATATTGTTAATACAATATAAGATGATCTTGTCCGTCTAGCACTTAGATATGTCATGTCTTGTATGAGATGTATACTTGGAGAATGAAGGATTCATATACTCAGATCGGAATTCAATCAATTGCAGAGGTGGGGAAAGCGCACAGCGGGGTTCACTCTGTAATGTTTACTACTAAACCACACCTGGATTTAAAGGTCATCACAAACATTATGATGGAACTCACGGCAATATGCATTTTTACCTGCATCTGTTTGAGTTGAGACCTCTTTCTATCTCCCTGTGTTGAATAGCCAGCTAGTTAAATACGCAGTATTCAATCCAATGGCCGCCAGTGTATGATGCAATGCAGCATCTAAACAAACAAACAGTCCTGGCCATTAGAATACAGAGGAATCTGAAGATAGAACACTATGTATTACCCAGACAAGACTTCCCTCCCTACTTCGCCATGGGCAGCATTTCGAAATACATGTAATATTGCTAGTGGTTACGTTTCAATTGGAAAGGTGATAGCTAGTTAATATATATATATATATATATATATTCAGAGAGCAATTAAGGCCATTGGTCTTATGTACCAGCTATTTGTGAATGTGCACTTTCAGTGATGGAGGAGGCTGTTGTGTTGGTGTGCTTTAAAAGATATTGGATTTATTTTTTGTTTACAGCGTTAATTTTGTGCTATTTCTCTTTGTTACCGTAGATTGAAGCTTTGGTGGTGATGTTAGTCAACAGACTACCCTCGTTGCTCTGTGTCTGGCTGTATGGAATGTAAACTAACCAACAACTTGATGGGAGGAAGACTCTTCCTCTACTGTAGCAATATAGTTTGTCATCTCCCACTAAAACTGTTCAGAACCTGGAGATAATGGACCTGTACTCGTACCCTGAGGCTACACATTGAACAACTTTGACATCTCAAATTTCTTTCAGTACCCTCTTCCCCAAAAAAATGGACATCTTTTGGATCAAGCAGATGATCCCACCAAGTTTCAGCAGGGTGTTGGTAGGAGCCCATGTTTCAGCAGGGTGTGGGTAGGAGCCCATGTTTCAGCAGGGTGTGGGTAGGAGCCCATGTTTCAGCAGGGTGTGGGTAGGCGCCCATGTTTCAGCAGGGTGTTAGTAGGAGCCCATGTTTCAGCAGGGTGTTGGTAGGAGCCCATGTTTCAGCAGGGTGTGGGTAGGAGCCCATGTTTCAGCAGGGTGTGGGTAGGAGCCCATGTTTCAGCAGGGTGTTAGTAGGAGCCCATGTTTCAGCAGGGTGTTAGTAGGAGCCCATGTTTCAGCAGGATGTTGGTAGGAGCCCATGTCTCAGCAGGGTGTTAGTAGGAGCCCATGTTTCAGCAGGGTGTTAGTAGGAGCCCATGTTTCAGCAGGATGTTGGTGGGAGCCCATGTTTCAGCAGGGTGTTGGTAGGAGCCCATGTTTCAGCAGGGTGTTAGTAGGAGCCCATGTTTCAGCAGGGTGTTGGTGGGAGCCCATGTTTCAGCAGGGTGTGGGTAGGAGCCCATGTTTCAGCAGGGTGTGGGTAGGAGCCCATGTTTCAGAAGGGTGTGGGTAGGAGCCCATGTTTCAGCAGGGTGTGGGTAGGAGCCTATGTTTCAGCAGGATGTTGGTAGGAGCCCATGTTTCAGCAGGGTGTGGGTAGGAGCCCATGTTTCAGAAGGGTGTGGGTAGGAGCCCATGTTTCAGCAGGGTGTGGGTAGGAGCCTATGTTTCAGCAGGATGTTGGTAGGAGCCCATGTTTCAGCAGGGTGTGGGTAGGAGCCCATGTTTCAGCAGGATGTTGGTAGGAGCCCATGTTTCAGCAGGGTGTGGGTAGGAGCCCATGTTTCAGCAGGGTGTGGGTAGGAGCCCATGTTTCAGCAGGGTGTTGGTAGGAGCCCATGTTTCAGCAGGGTGTGGGTAGGAGCCCATGTTTCAGCAGGGTGTGGGTAGGAGCCCATGTTTCAGCAGGATGTTGGTAGGAGCCCATGTTTCAGCAGGGTGTGGGTAGGAGCCCATGTATCAGCAGGGTGTGGGTAGGAGCCCATGTTTCAGCAGGGTGTGGGTAGGAGCCTATGTTTCAGCAGGGTGTTGGTAGGAGCCTATGTTTCAGCAGGGTGTTGGTAGGAGCCCATGTTTCAGCAGGGTGTTGGTAGGAGCCCATGTTTCAGCAGGGTGTTGGTAGGAGCCCATGTTTCAGCAGTGACAGGGTAAGAACTAACATTGGCTTACAGTGCAGTAGATAGTAGAGGTTATGTAGCTGAGGCCCACATTGGCTTGTTTTAGATGGACAGCAGTCTATTACAGAAGCACCACTTTATGTTGGCTTGTATCAGAAGGACAGCAGTAGGCTACAGTAGCACCTCTATATGTTGCCTTGTTTCAGATGGACAGTAGTAGGCTGCAGTAGCACCAGTCTACGCTGGCTTGTTTCAAATGGACAGTAGTAGGCTACAGTAGCACCTCTATATGTTGGCTTGTTTCAGATGGACAGTAGTAGGCTACAGTAGCACCTCTATGCTGGCTTGTTTCAGATGGACAGCAGTAGGCTACAGTAGCACCTCTATGCTGGCTTGTTTCAGATGGACAGCAGTAGGCTACAGTAGCATCTCTATGCTGGCTTGTTTCAGATGGACAGCAGTAGGCTACAGTAGCACATCTATATGCTGGCTTGTTTCAGATGGACAGTAGTAGGCTACAGTAGCACCTCTATGCTGGCTTGTTTCAGATGGACAGTAGTAGGCTACAGTAGCACCTCTATATGTTGGCTTGTTTCAGATGGACAGTAGTCTATTACAGAAGCACCACTTTATGTTGGCTTGTATCAGAAGGACAGCAGTAGGCTACAGTAGCACCTCTATATGTTGCCTTGTTTCAGATGGACAGTAGTAGGCTGCAGTAGCACCAGTCTACGCTGGCTTGTTTCAGATGGACAGTAGTAGGCTACAGTAGCACCTCTATATGTTGGCTTGTTTCAGATGGACAGTAGTAGGCTACAGTAGCACCTCTATGCTGGCTTGTTTCAGATGGACAGCAGTAGGCTACAGTAGCACCTCTATGCTGGCTTGTTTCAGATGGACAGCAGTAGGCTACAGTAGCACCTCTATGCTGGCTTGTTTCAGATGGACAGCAGTAGGCTACAGTAGCACCTCTATGCTGGCTTGTTTCAGATGGACAGCAGTAGGCTACAGTAGCACATCTATACGCTGGCTTGTTTCAGATGGACAGTAGTAGGCTACAGTAGTAGGCTACAGTAGCACCTCTATGCTGGCTTGTTTCAGATGGACAATAGTAGGCTACAGTAGCACCTCTATATGCTGGTGTCACGTTCTGACCTTTATTTCCTTTGTTTTGTATTTATTTAGTATGGTCAGGGCGTGAGTTGGGTGGGCAGTCTATGTTTGTTTTTCTATAATTTGGGTATTTTCTATGTTTCGGCCTAGTATGGTTCTCAATCAGAGGCAGGTGTCATTAGTTGTCTCTGATTGAGAATCATACTTAGGTAGCCTGGGTTTCACTGTGTGTTTGTGGGTGATTGTTCCTGTCTTTGTGTTTTGCACCAGATAGGGCTGTTTAGGGTTTCACACGTTTCTTGTTTTGTTGTATCAGTTGTTCATGAGTAAGTTTACATATTAAAAGAACCATGGACACTTACCACGCCGCATATTGGTCCTCTGATCCTTTTCGCCTCTCTTCTTTGGAAGAAGAGGAGGAAATCCGTGACAGCTGGCTTGTTTCAGATGGACAGCAGTAAGCTACAGTAGCACCTCTATATGTTGGCTTGTTTCAGATGGACAGTAGTAGGCTACAGTAGCACCTCTATATGCTGGCTTGTTTCAGATGGACAGCAGTAGGCTACAGTAGCACATCTATATGCTGGCTTGTTTCAGATGGACAGTAGTAGGCTACAGTAGCACCTCTATGCTGGCTTGTTTCAGATGGACAGTAGTAGGCTACAGTAGCACCTCTATATGTTGGCTTGTTTCAGATGGACAGTAGTCTATTACAGAAGCACCACTTTATGTTGGCTTGTATCAGAAGGACAGCAGTAGGCTACAGTAGCACCTCTATATGTTGCCTTGTTTCAGATGGACAGTAGTAGGCTGCAGTAGCACCAGTCTACGCTGGCTTGTTTCAGATGGACAGTAGTAGGCTACAGTAGCACCTCTATATGCTGGCTTGTTTCAGATGGACAGTAGTAGGCTACAGTAGCATCTCTATATGTTGGCTTGTTTCAGATGGACAGTAGTAGGCTACAGTAGCATCTCTATATGTTGGCTTGTTTCAGATGGACAGTAGTAGGCTACAGTAGCACCTCTATATGCTGGCTTGTTTCAGATGGACAGTAGTAAGCTACAGTAGCAGTGCTCTACATGAGGCTCCCACATCTCTTGGATTTACAGCACAGCAATAGCATTTCTGCTTCTCTAGCTTACACCTACACACCGTAACCCTAACCTTAACCTCAACCCGAACCCCTAACCTTAACTCCTAAATCTATCACCTCCTGTTGTTCACGGATGGAGAGCTTGGTTTGTTTGCTCGGTTTGTTGTTTTGGAAAGTTTATTGTTTTGAAAGTGTATAGGAACGTTTCTTAGTAGCTAGCTAACTTTTGAGTTAGGATCTCGCGACGCAGTTGGCATCAGTTGCTGGGACTGCTACTCTCCGTCCAGTGATCCTGCCGACCAAGGTCGGGTCTGAGGAGCAATTTGGCAGGGTTTTCTTGAGGGCCTGAATGCAGCCCGCAATGCAGTTAGCCATTGTGGCTGGGACCACGTATTGTCCCGGGTCTGTGGCTGTCTAGATCCCTGCTGTTTGTTGTTGTTTTCAATCTTCCCTGCGACCTGGCCTGTCTGGAACTCCTAGGAGTAACAGCGTAACCTATGTTGCCATGACAAAGACCAAAGCCAACAGGAATACCGCTGAGGACAGTGGTGTCTCTATCACAGGTGAAGTATATTTTAAACAAACAAGAAGAGTTCTACAAGCAGTTGTTACAACAACAAGAAAATAGCTTCAAGTGTTTTGTCCAAATACTGGTGGATTCAACTAATAAAAGAATGGACCTGACCAGAGAGGTCCAGGACCTGAAGAACAGTTTGCTGTTCTCCCAGGGTCAGCTCGATGAGTTGAAACAGGAAAACGGCAAGATGACAGCAATCAGTAAGTCATTGAGAGAGGACATCAGTTCTGTGTGTGAATCCAGGACAACAATGAAGGAGAAATCAGATCTCGAGGGACCATCAAGGCGGAACAACATGTTTGTGGACGGAATTGCAGAATCTCCACATGAGACAGGATGAAGTCTGAGGATAAAGTGAGGGAAATGATCTCTGAGCAGTTGAAGACGGACCACAGGAAGATTGAGGTGGAGCGTGCCCACAGGACTGGAAAACCCATCACCGGCCCTGGTGACAGGTTCAGGCCAATAGTGGTCAAGTTCTTGAGGCTCAAGGACAAGGTAGCTGTTGTGGAAAAAGCCAATAACTTGAGAGGAACGTACAGTTGAAGTCGGAAGTTTACATACACCTAAGCCAACTACATTTAAACTCGGTTTTTCACAATTCCTGACATTTAATCGTAGTAAAAATTCCCTGTCTTATGTCAGTTAGGATCACCACTTTATTTTAAGTGTGAAATGTTAGAACAATAGTAGGGAGAATTACTTATTTCAGCTTTTATTCCTTTTATCACATTCCCAGTGGGTCAGAAGTTTACATACACTCAATTAGTATTTGATAACATTGCCATTAAATTGATGAACTTGGGTCAAACGTTTCGGGTAGCCTTCCACAAGCTTCCCACAATAAGTTGGGTGAATTGTGGCCCATTCCTCCTGACAGAGCTGGTGTAACTGAGTCAGGTTTGTAGGCCTCCTTGCTCGCACACGCCTTTTAATTTCTGCCCACACATTTTCTGTAGGATTGAGGTCAGGGCTTTGTGATGACCACTCCAATACCTTGACTTTGTTGTCCTCAAGCCATTTTAACACAACTTTGGAAGTATGGTTGGGGTCATTGTCCATTTGGAAGACCCATTTGCGACTAAGCTTTAACTTACTGACTGATGTCTTGAGATGTATATCCACATAATGTTCCTCCTCATAATGCCATCTATTTTGTGAAGTGCACTAGTCCCTCCTGCAGCTAAGCACCCCAACAACATGATGCTGCCACCCCTGTGCTTCAAGGTTGGCATGGTGTTCTTCGGCTTGCAAACCTCCCCCTTTTTCCTCCAAACATAACGATGGTCATTATGGTCAAACAGTTATATTTTTGTTTCATCAGACCAGAGGACATTTCTCCAAAAAGTACGATCTTTGTCCCCATGACCAGTTTTAAACCATAGTCTGGCTTTTTATGGCGGTTTTGGAGCAGTGGCTTCTTTCTGGCTGAGCGGCCTTTCAGGTTATGTTGATATAGAACTCGTTTTACTGTGGATATCGATACATTTGTACCTGTTTCCTCCAGCATCTTCACAAGGTCCTTTGCTGTTGTTCTGGGATTGGTTTGCACTTTCGCCCCAAAGAACGTTCATCTCTAGGAGACAGAACGCGTCTCATTCCTGAGCGGTATGACGACTGCGTGGTCCCATGGTGTTTATACTTGCGTACTATTGTTTGTACAGATGAACGTGGTACCTTCAGGCGTTTGGAAATTGCTCCCGAGGATGAACCAGACTTGTAGAGGTCTACAAATGTATTTTCTGAGGTCTTGGCGGATTTCTTTTTATTTTCCCATACTGTCAAGCAAAGAGGCGCTGAGTTTGAAGGTAGGCCTTGAAATACATCCACAGGTACACCTCCAATTGACTCAAATGATGTCAATTAGCATATCAGAAGCTTCCAAAGCCATGATATCATTTTCTGGAATTTTTCAAGCTGTTTAAAGGCACAGTCGACTCAGTGTATGTAAACTTCTGACCCACTGGAATTGTGATACAGTAAAGTATAAGTGAAATAATCTGTCTGTAAACAATTGTTGGAAAAAGTATTTGTGTCATGCACAAAGTAGATGTCCTAACCGACTTGTCAAAACTATAGTTTGTTAAGAAGAAATTTGTGGAGTGGTTGAAAAAATTGTTTTAATGACTCCAACCTAAGTGTATGTAAACTTCTGACTTCATCTGTAGCTAGCTAGCAGAGATTAAATGATGACGAGATAAAATATTTTTTATAAATAATTATTTGAATAAATATCCAATAGGCCACACTGCACTGGTGAATGAATGGAATTCTGTGTTTACTGTTTCCATGGTGAATAATTAGATTCACGTTCATTCTTGGGCTAGCTAGCCTATTGGCACAGTAAAACGATACATTGTTGCACAGGTCATTCTTGGGCCAATCTAAGTGTTTGTTAAATTCCAACTTCAACTCTATATCTTCCTCAACGAGGACTATCGAGGACTATCCTGAAGCTATCCTGAAGGTATCCTGAAGGTTTTACTGCTAACCTACAAAGCAGTACATGGGCTTGCTCCTACCTATCTCTCTGATTTGGTCCTGCCGTACATACCTACACGTACGCTACGGTCACAAGACACAGGCCTCCTAATTGTCCCTAGAATTTCTCAGCAAACAGTTGGAGGCAGGGCTTTCTCCTATAGAGCTCCATTTTTATGGAACGGTCTGCCTACCCATGTAAGAGACGCAAACTCGGTCTCAACCTTTAAGTCTTTACTGAAGACTCATCTCTTCAGTGGGTCATATGATTGAGTGTAGTCTGGCCCAGGAGTGGGAAGGTGAACGGAAAGGCTCTGGAGCAACGAACCGCCCTTGCTGTCTCTGCCTGGCCGGTTCCCCTCTTTCCACTGGGATTCTCTGCCTCTAACCCTATTACAGGGGCTGAGTCACTGGCTTACTGGGGCTCTTTCATACCGTCCCTGGGAGGGGTGCGTCACTTGAGTGGGTTGAGTCACTGATGTGATCTTCCTGTCTGGGTTGGCGCCCCCCCTTGGGTTGTGCCGTGGCGGAGATCTTTGTGGGCTATACTCGGCCCTGTCTCAGGATGGTAAGTTAGTGGTTGAAGATATCCCTCTAGTGGTGTGGGGGCTGTGCTTTGGCAAAGTGGGTGGGGTTATATCCTTCCTGTTTGGCCCTGTCCGGGGGTGTCCTCGGATGGGGCCACAGTGTCCCTGACCCCTCCTGTCTCAGCCTCCAGTATTTATGCTGCAGTAGTTTGTGTCGGGGGGCTAGGGTCAGTGTGCTGCCAACACACTGACTCAACTCCAGCCACTTTAATAATGGGAATTGATGGGAATTGATGTAAAATATATCACGAGCCACTTTAAACAATGCTACTTAATATAATGTTTACATACCCTACATTATTTATCTCATATGTATACGTATATACTGTACACTATATCATCTACTGCATCTTTATGTAATACATGTATCACTAGCCACTTTAAACTATGCCACTTTGTTTACATACTCATCTCATATGTATATACTGTACTCGATACCATCTACTGCATCTTGCCTATGCTGCTCTGTACCATCACTCATTCATATACAGTGCCTTGCGAAAGTATTCGGCCCCCTTGTACGTTGCGACCTTTTGCCACATTTCAGGCTTCAAACATAAAGATATAAAACTATTTTTTTGTGAAGAATCAACAACAAGTGGGACACAATCATGAAGTGGAACGACATTTATTGGATATTTCAAACTTTTTTAACAAATCAAAAACTGAAGATTTGGGCGTGCAAAATTATTCAGCCCCCTTAAGTTAATACTTTGTAGCGCCACCTTTTGCTGCGATTACAGCTGTAAGTCGCTTGGGGTATGTCTCTATCAGTTTTGCACATCGAGAGACTGACATTTTTTCCCATTCCTCCTTGCAAAACAGCTCGAGCTCAGTGAGGTTGGATGGAGAGCATTTGTGAACAGCAGTTTTCAGTTCTTTCCACAGATTCTCGATTGGATTCAGGTCTGGACTTTGACTTGGCCATTCTAACACCTGGATATGTTTATTTTTGAACCATTTCCATTGTAGATTTTGCTTTATGTTTTGGATCATTGTCTTGTTGGAAGACAAATCTCCATCCCAGTCTCAGGTCTTTTGCAGACTCCATCAGGTTTTCTTCCAGAATGGTCCTGTATTTGGCTCCATCCATCTTCCCATCAATTTTAACCATCTTCCCTGTCCCTGCTGAAGAAAAGCAGGCCCAAACCATGATGCTGCCACCACCATGTTTGACAGTGGGGATGCTGTGTTCAGGGTGATGAGCTGTGTTGCTATCACGCCAAACATAACGTTTTGCATTGTTGCCAAAAAGTTCAATTTTGGTTTCATCTGACCAGAGCACCTTCTTCCACATGTTTGGTGTGTCTCCCAGGTGGCTTGTGGCAAACTTTAAACGACACTTTTTATGGATATCTTTAAGAAATGGCTTTCTTCTTGCCACTCTTCCATAAAGGCCAGATTTGTGCAATATACGACTGATTGTTGTCCTATGGACAGAGTCTCCCACCTCAGCTGTAGATCTCTGCAGTTCATCCAGAGTGATCATGGGCCTCTTGGCTGCATCTCTGATCAGTCTTCTCCTTGTATGAGCTGAAAGTTTAGAGGGACGGCCAGGTCTTGGTAGATTTGCAGTGGTCTGATACTCCTTCCATTTCAATATTATCGCTTGCACAGTGCTCCATGGGATGTTTAAAGCTTGGGAAATCTTTTTGTATCCAAATCCGGCTTTAAACTTCTTCAACAGTATCTTGGACCTGCCTGGTGTGTTCCTTGTTCTTCATGATGCTCTCTGCGCTTTTATCAGACCTCTGAGACTATCACAGTGCAGGTGCATTTATACGGAGACTTGATTACACACAGGTGGATTGTATTTATCATCATTAGTCATTTAGGTCAACATTGGATCATTCAGAGATCCTCACTGAACTTCTGGAGAGAGTTTGCTGCACTGAAAGTAAAGGGGCTGAATAATTTTGCACGCCCAATTTTTCAGTTTTTGATTTGTTACAAAAGTTTGAAATATCCAATAAATGTCGTTCCACTTCATGATTGTGTCCCACTTGTTGTTGATTCTTCACAAAAAAATACAGTTTTATATCTTTATGTTTGAAGCCTGAAATGTGGCAAAAGGTCGCGAAGTTCAAGGAGGGCGAATACTTTCGCAAGGCACTGTATCTTTATGTACACATTCTTTATCCCTTTACACTTGTGTGTGTATAAGGTAGAAGTTTTGGAATTGTTAGCTAGATTACTCGTTGGTTATTACTGCATTGTCGGAACTAGAAGCACAAGTATTTCGCGACACTTGCATTAACATCTGCTAACCATGTGTATGTGACAAATAAAATTTGATTTGATTTGAGTTAGTTTGTTATATCTGGAGTACTTCTCCTGTCCTATTCGGTGTCCTGTGTGAATTTAAGTGTGCTCTCTCTAATTCTCTCCTTTCTCTCTTTCTTTCTCTCTCTCAGAGGACCTGAGCCCTAGGACCATGCCTCAGGACTACCTGACATGATGACTCCTTGCTGTCCCCAGTCCACCTGGCCATGCTGCTGCTCCAGTTTCAACTGTTCTGCCTTATTAGTATTGGACCATGCTGGTCATTTATGAACATTTGAACATCTTGGCCATGTTCTGTTATAATCTCCACCCGGCACAGCCAGAAGAGGACTGGCAACCCCACATAGCCTGGTTCCTCTCTAGGTTTCTTCCTAGGTTTTGGCCTTTCTAGGGAGTTTTTCCTAGCCACCGTGCTTCTACACCTGCATTGCTTGCTGTTTGGGGTTTTAGGCTGGGTTTCCGTACAGCACTTTGAGATATCAGCTGATGTACGAAGGGCTTTATAAATACATTTGATTTGATTTTGATTTTGATTTGAAGCTGCGCGCCAGAAGAGGAAAGAAGTTATCCCAGCCATGAAAGCTGCCAGAGCGATTGGGGACATTGCTTACATCAGTTATGACAGGCTCATTGTCCACCCTCCCTTCCAGAAACCTGGAAAGGATGAGAGAGCCAAGCCTATGGGTTCGTAGGTTCAACCCCGCAGCACACACGCACCAATTGATTCATGGACTGTTGAATGGATATATTTTTATCTTACTTTGTTTGCTCTTGTCCATATTATGTTTATCTCTGATAAGCTACACAGGAAAGGGCTGAAAATAGCCCATATTAACATATGTAGCCTTAGAAATACGGTTCATGAAACCAATAGCTTGCTAACATCAGATAACGTTCATATATTAGCCATTTCTGAGACTCATTTAGATCATTAATTTGATGATACAGCAGTAGCTATACAAGGATATAACATCTATAGAAGAGACAGAAATGCTTATAGGGGAGGTGTTGCTGTATACATTCAGAACCATGTCCCTGTAATGCTTAAATAAGATCTTATGTCAACTGTTATTGAAGTGTTGTGGTTGCAGGTTCACTTGGCACATCTTAAGCCTTTTCTTTTGAGGTGTTGCTAGGCCACCAAGTGCTAACAGTCAGTATCTAAATAATATGTGTGAAATGCTTGACAGTGTATGTGATGTAAACAGAGAGGTCTACTTTCTTGGGGACCTGAATATTGACTGGTTTTCATCAAGCTGTCTGCTCAAGAGGAAGCTTCTCACTGTAACCAGTGCCTGTAATCTGGATCAGGTTATTAATCAACCTACCAGGGTGTTTACAAACACTACAGGAACAAGATCATCCACATGTATCGATCACATTTTTACTAATACTGTAGAACTTTGTTCTAAAGCTGTATCCGTACCCATTGGATGCACTGATCACAATATAGTGGCTATTATCCTGAAAGCCAAAGTTCCAAAAGCTGGGCCTAAAATAGTGTATGAGAAATCAAACAAAATATTTTGTTGTTATGTGGACCCTTCTGTGGATGATGTTAAAAATATTTGTTGGCATGATGTGAGGAATAAGGAGGACCAACGCTGCACTTGATGCATTTATGAAATTGCTTCTTCCAATTATTGATAAACATGCACCTGTTAAGAAACTGACTGTTAGAACTGTTAAGGCTCCATGGATTGAGGCGGAATTGAAACTGTATGGTTGAAAGAGCTGGGGGGGGGGGGGGGTAATAATCTGAATGGCTGATTTACTGCAAATTGAGAAATGATGTGACTAAACTCAACAAAAACAAGAAGAAACTGTATTATTAAGCCAAGATCAATGACACAAAGATGTCTTATTCATCACAAAACCATTTGATGTTGGAAATTATTTTAATGATTACTTCACTGGCAAAGTGGGAAAAGTTTGTCAGGAAATTTTAACAACAAACAGTGAGTCATTGTATTCATGCATAAAAAAACGAATAATGAAAGAAAAGCATTGCAAGTTAGAATTTTGTAAAAGGTGGAAAAATTACTTATATCGATCAATAATGATAAACCTCCTGACTACTGGGGATGGTAGCCGACTCTATAGCCACACCTGTATAGCCACACCTGTATAGCCACTCTATAGCCACACCTCTATAGCCACACCTCTATAGCCACTCCTCTATAGCCACACCTCTATAGGCACACCTCTATAGCCACTCTATAGCCACTCCTGTTGGAAAAAATGGTGTTTGACCAAATACAATGTTTTTTTTCTGTAAACAAATTAACTTTCAGCATGCTATAGCCACTCTATAGCCACTCCTGTTGGAAAAAAATGGTGTTTGACCAAATACAATGTTGTTTTTCTGTAAACAAATTAACTTTCAGCATACTTTCAGCATGCTTATAGAGAAGGGCACTGGACATGTACTGCACTGACACAAATGACTGATGATTGGTTGAAAGAATTTGATAATAAGAAGATTGTTGGAGCTGTACTGTTAGATTTCAGTGCAGTCTTTGATATTATTGACCATAACCTGTTGTTGAAAAAACTTGTGTTATGGCTTTTCAACCTCTGACATATGATAGATTCAGAGCTATCTATCTACTAGAACTCAAAGAGTTTTCTTTAATGGAAGCTTCTCTAATGTCAAACATGTAGTGCGGTGTACCGCAGGGCAGCTCTCTAGGCCCTCTGCTCTTTTCCATTTTTAGCAATGACCTGCCACTGGCATTAAACAAAGTGTGTGTGTGTCCATGTATACTGATGATTCAACCATATACGCATCAGCAACCACAGCTAATGAACTCACTGAAACCCTTAACAAAGAGTTGCAGTCTGTTTTGGAATGGGTAGCCATTAATAAACTGGTCCTGAACATCTCTAAAACTAAGAGCATTGTATTTGGTACAAATCATTCCCAGAGTTCTGGACCTCAGCTGAATCTGGTAATTAATGGTGTGGCTGTTGAACAAATTGAGGAGACTAAATTACTTGGTGTTACCTTAGATTGTAAACTGTCACGGTCAAAACATATAGTTTCAATGGTTGTAAAGATGGGGAGAGGTCTGTCTGTAATAAAGGGATGCTCTACTTTTTTGACACCACACTCCAAAAAGCAAGTCCTGCAGGCTCTAGTGTTATCATATTTTGATCAATGTCAAGACGTGTGGCCAAGTGCTGCAAGGAAAGACCTGGTTAAGCTGCATCTGGCCCAGAACAGAGCGGCACACCTTGCTCTTCATTGTAAATCAGAGGGCTGATATAAATACTATTCATGCCACTTTCTTTTCATAAGAAACAATGTGTTGAATATCCCAAATAGTTTGCATAGTCAACTTACACATTACTCTGCCACACACACTTACCCCACCAGATATGGCACCAGGGGTCTTTCAAAGTCCCCAAATCCATAACAAATTCAAGAAAGCGTATAGAGCCATTATTGCATCTCATATTACAACCTGGTTGTAAAAAACAGAGCTGTCCTTGTAATGAATACTCAGGGAGAAAAAGGTGTTGATTCACACGTAGAGCACGGCAGATGTTTATCACGCCTTCGCTGAAGGCAGGACGGTCAAACAGGTAGGTAGTCAAAAACCAACAATACCTCACAACTATACAAACAGAAAGAACTGAACTAAATAAGGAGCTGATGAGACCAGGTGAGAAACGAACACAAGGTGAAATCAATGAACAAACATGAAAGACAAGGCTACGTTCAAGAACACAACGAAACAGAACACAAGGTTGACTAAGAAAAGAAAAGCAGAACCTTACAGTCCTTGTCTATTATGTCATGTTTCATGTTTTGTGTGGACCCCAGGAAGAGTAGCTGCTGCTTTTGCAACAGCTAATGAGGATCCTAATAAAATACCAAAATACCAAACCCCTAACCCTAACCCCTAACCCCTAACCCCAAACCCCTAACCCTAACCCTACACACACACTTCGATTATACTGCTGCCTCTTTTTACAGCTGTAGGTTATAGCTGAACTCTGTGCGTACTTGTGTTCTTGTGTATATATATATATATATATATATAAAATATATATATAAAAAATATAATATATATATATATATAACATATATATATATATATACCGTATATTTGTTCCTTTTCAGAGCTACAGTGCAACATCTCCAAAACAGTATTCATGTGAAAGTATATTTCAACTCTATTTCTATCTATCTGTGTTGCTGAACTTATTTAATGTAGTGAGAGATTATTCAAAGCAACAGTCCTATATTATACTGTGCTATGTTACAGTACTATGTTACAGTACTATGTTATACTGTGCTATGTTACAGTACTATGTTATACTGTGCTATGTTACAGTACTATGTTATACTGTACTATGTTACAGTACTATGTTACAGTGCTATGTTATACTGTGCTATGTTACAGTACTATGTTACAGTGCTATGTTACAGTACTATGTTACAGTGCTATGTTACAGTACTATGTTATACTGTACTATGTTACAGTACTATGTTACAGTGCTATGTTATACTGTGCTATGTTACAGTACTATGTTACAGTGCTATGTTACAGTACTATGTTACAGTACTGTGTATACAGTACTATGTTACAGTACTATGTTACAGTGCTATGTTACAGTACTATGTCACAGTACTATGTTATACTGTGCTATGGTACAGTACTATGTTACAGTACTATGTTACAGTACTGTTACAGTACCATGTTACAGTACTACGTTATACTGTGCTATGTTACAGTACTATGTTACAGTGCTATGTTACAGTACTATGTTATACTGTGCTATGTTATACAGTACTATGTTATATAGTACTATGTTACAGTACTATGTAACAGAACTATGTTATACTGTACTATGTTACAGTACTATGTTATACTGTGCTATGTTACAGTACTATGTTACAATCCCATGTTATACTGTGCTATGTTACAGTACTATGTCATACAGTGCTATGTTACAGTACTATGTATACGTGCTATGTTACAGTACTATGTTATACAGTACTATGTTACAGTACTATGTAACAGAACTATGTTATACTGTACTATGTTACAGTACTATGTTATACTGTGCTATGTTACAGTACTATGTTACAATCCCATGTTATACTGTGCTATGTTACAGTACTATGTCATACAGTGCTATGTTACAGTACTATGTTACAGTGCTATGTTACAGTACTATGTTACAGTGCTATGTTACAGTACTATGTTACAGTACTATGTTACAGTACTATGTTACACAGTGCTATGTGACAGTACTATGTTACAGTACTATGTTACAGTACTATGTTACAGTACTATGTTACAGTGCTATGTTACAGTACTATGTTACACAGTACTATGTTATACAGTACTATGTTATACTGTACTATGTTACAGTACTATGTTACACAGTGCTATGTTACACAGTACTATGTTATACAGTACTATGTTATACTGTACTATGTTACAGTACCGTGTTACACAGTGCTATGTTACACAGTACTATGTTATACAGTACTATGTTACACAGTACTATGTTACAGTACTATGTTACACAGTACTATGTTACACAGTACTGTGTTACAGTACTATGTTACACAGTGCTATGTTACAGTACTATGTTACACAGTGCTATGTTACAGTACTATGTTACACAGTACTATGTTATACAGTACTATGTTATACTGTACTATGTTACAGTACTATGTTACACAGTGCTATGTTACACAGTACTATGTTATACAGTACTATGTTATACTGTACTATGTTACAGTACCGTGTTACACAGTGCTATGTTACACAGTGCTATGTTATACAGTACTATGTTACACAGTACTATGTTACAGTACTATGTTACACAGTACTATGTTACACAGTACTGTGTTACAGTACTATGTTACACAGTGCTATGTTACAGTACTATGTTACACAGTGCTATGTTACACAGTACTATGTTACACAGTGCTATGTTACAGTACTATGTTACACAGTGCTATGTTACAGTACTATGTTACACAGTGCTATGTTACACAGTACTATGTTACACAGTACTATGTTATACAGTGCTATGTTACAGTACTATGTTACAGTACTATGTTATACAGTACTATGTTACAGTACTATGTTATACTGTACTATGTTACAGTACTATGTTACAGTACTATGTTACAGTACTATGTTACAGTACTATGTTACAGTGCTATGTTACAGTACTATGTTATACAGTACTATGTTACAGTACTATGTTACAGTACTATGTTATACAGTACTATGTTACAGTACTATGTTACAGTGCTATGTTACAGTACTATGTTACAGTACTATGTTACAGTACTATGTTACAGTGCTATGTTACAGTACTATGTTATAGTACTATGTTACAGTACTATGTTACTGTGCTATGTTATACAGTACTATGTTATACAGTACTATGTTACAGTGCTATGTTACAGTACTATGTTATACAGTACTATGTTACAGTACTATGTTACAGTACTATGTTACAGTGCTATGTTACAGTACTATGTTACATTACTATGTTACAGTGCTATGTTACAGTACTATGTTACAGTACTATGTTACAGTACTATGTTACATTACTATGTTACAGTGCTATGTTACAGTACTATGTTACAGTACTATGTTACAGTACTATGTTACAGTGCTATGTTATACAGTGCTATGTTACAGTACTATGTTGCAGTGCTATGTTATACAGTGCTATGTTATACAGTGCTATGTTATAGTACTATGTTACAGTACTATGTTACACAGTGCTATGTTACAGTACTATGTTACAGTGCTATGTTATACAGTGCTATGTTATACAGTGCTATGTTATAGTACTATGTTACAGTACTATGTTACACAGTGCTATGTTACAGTACTGTGTTACAGTGCTATGTTAAACAGTGCTATGTTATACAGTGCTATGTTATAGTACTATGTTACAGTACTATGTTACAGTGCTATGTTACAGTGCTATGTTATAGTGCTATGTTACAGTACTATGTTACAGTGCTATGTTATACAGTGCTATGTTATACAGTGCTATGTTACAGTGCTATGTTATACAGTACTATGTTACAGTGCTATGTTACAGTACTATGTTACAGTGCTATGTTACAGTACTATGTTACAGTGCTATGTTACAGTGCTATGTTACAGTACTATGTTACAGTGCTATGTTACAGTGCTATGTTACAGTACTATGTTACAGTGCTATGTTATACAGTGCTATGTTATACAGTGCTATGCTATAGTACTATGTTACAGTACTATGTTACAGTGCTATGTTACAGTACTATGTTACAGTGCTATGTTATACAGTGCTATGTTATACAGTGCTATGTTACAGTGCTATGTTATACAGTACTGTGTTACAGTGCCATGTCACAGTACTATGTTACAGTGCTATGTTATACAGTCCTATGTTATACAGTGCTATGTTATACAGTGCTATGTTATACAGTGCTGTGTTATACAGTGCTATGTTATTCAGTGCTATGTTATACAGTGCTATGTTATACAGTGCTATGATATACAGTGCTATGTTATACAGTGCTATGTTATTCAGTGCTATGTTATACAGTGCTATGTTATACAGCGCTATGTTATACAGCGCTATGTTATACAGTGCTATGTTATACAGTGCTATGTTATACAGTGCTATGTTATACAGTGCTATGTTACAGTGCTATGCTATAGTGCTATGTTATACAGTGCTATGTTATACAGTGCTATGTTATACAGTGCTATGTTATACAGTGCTATGTTACAGTGCTATGTCACAGTACTATGTTACAGTGCTATGTTATACAGTGCTATGTTATACAGTGCTATGTTATACAGTGCTATGTTATACAGTGCTATGTTATACAGTGCTATGTTATACAGCGCTATGTTATACAGTGCTATGTTATACAGCGCTATGTTATACAGTGCTATGTTATACAGTGCTTGTCACAGATCCCCACTGGTACTGCTGCTCATTCTGTTCACCAGTTGTGGAGATCTGTGTCACTGACCTTCTAGGCTACACTGAACTGTGCCATTATACACACCTGGTTCCAATTCCTCACTGATTGTGTTTGTATAAATGTGCCCTTTGATTCCCCCATTGGCCTGTCGATTATTGTTCTCATGTCTGTTGGTGGTGTGAGTACCTATGCGTTGTCTCAGTCTGTGCTGTGTGTTATCGTTCTCATGTCTGTTGGTGGTGTGAGTACCTGTGCGTTGTCTCAGTCTGTGCTGTGTGTTATTGTTCTCATGTCTGTTGGTGGTGTGAGTACCTATGTGTTGTCTCAGCCTGGGCTGCGTGTTTTGTGCATTGTGTATTACGGGCCACGTCCCTCGTCGTTCTACAAGGTTTACCCTCACACTTTTGTTTGGGTATATCCCAGTGTTTTGTGTATTTGTTTTGGGTGTATCAAAAACCCAGATGATGCATTCCTACGGCTGTCTCCAAATCCTTAACACTGTCATGCTGGTGTAATGTTAAACTGTACTATGCTGAACATTTGTGTTGAATCTCTTCCATTCAGCCACAAGAGCATTAATGAGCTGGGCCACTGATGTTGGTAGATTAGGCCTGGCTCACAGTCGGCGTTCCAATTCATCCCAAAGGTGTTCGATGGGGTTGAGGTCAGGGCTCTGTGCAGGCCAGTCAAGTTCTTCCACACCGATCTTGACAAATCTTTTCTTTATGGACCTCACGGCAGCATTGTCATGCTGAAACAGGAAAGGGCCGTCTTCAAACTGTTGCCACAAAGTTGGAAGCACAGAATCGTCTAGAATGTCATTGTATGCTGTAGCGTTAAGATGTCCCTTCTCTGTAACTAAGGGGCATAGCCCGAACGATGAAAAACAGCCCCAGACCATTATTCCTCATCCACCAAACTTTACAGTTGGCACTATGCATTGGGGCAGGTAGCGTTCTCCTGGCATTTGCCACACCCAGATTCATCCGTCGGACTGCCAGATGGTGAAGCGTGATTCATCACTCCAGAGAACGCGTTTCCACTGCTACAGGGTTCTATGGTGGCGAGCTTTACACCACTCCAGCCGACGCTTGGCATTGCACATGGTGATTTTAGATATGTGTACGGCTGCTCGGCCATGGAAAACCATTTCATGAAGCTCCCGATGAACAGTTCTTGTGCTGACATTTATTCCAGAGGCAGTTTGGAACTCGGTAGTGTGTGTTGCAACCGAGGGACATGATTTTTACGCGCTTCAGCACTCGGTGGTCATGTTCTGTGAGCTTGTGTGGCATACCACCTAGCAGCTGAGCCGTTGACACTCCTAGACATTCCCACTTCACAATAACAGCACTTACAGTTGAGCAGGGCAGCTCTAGCAGGACAGACATTTTACAAGCTGACCTGTTGGAAAGGTGGCATCCTATGACGGTGCCACGTTAAAAGTAACTGAGCTCTTCAGTAAGATCATTCTACTGCAAATTCTTGTCTATGGAGATTGCATGGCTGTGTGCACGATTTTATACACCTGTTAGCAATGGGTGTGGCTGAAATCGCCGAATCCACTAATTTGAGGGGGGTGTCCACATACAGCTGCTGTATGTAATAGTGTATCTATGTAGCTGAACTGTAGAGTATTTCATTTCAATGAGAGATTCAATAATATTCTGCGGCAGGGAGCCTAGAGCGCTGAGCCAGCAACCAAAAGGTCACTGGTTTGAATTCCAGAGCCGACAAGGTGAAACATACGTTGATGTGCCCTTGAACAAGTCACTTAACCCTAATTGCACCAGAAAGCACTGCCTTTGTCACATTCATGCACACAGAATGTCAATGTACATACATAGTCTTTATGACAACGTCCCCTCTCTATACTCTATAGATCCTGAAGCTCAGTCACAATGTGCCAGGAGAGATAGGTTACCACTAATGGAGTGGTGAGGGAGGGAGGGAGGAAGGAAAGAGGAGGAGGAGTGGTGAGGGAGGGAGGAAGGAAAGAGGAGGAGGAGTGGTGAGGGAGGGAGGAAGGAAAGAGGAGGAGGAGTGGTGAGGGAGGGAGGGAGGAAGGAAAGAGGAGGAGGAGTGGTGAGGGGGGGAGGAAGGAAAGAGGAGGAGGAGTGGTGAGGGAGGAAGGAAGTGGAGTGGTGAGGGGGGAGGAAGGAAAGAGGAGGAGGAGTGGTGAGGGAGGGAGGGAGGAAGGAAAGAGGAGGAGGAGGAGGAGGAGTGGTGAGGGGGGGAGGAAGGAAAGAGGAGGAGGAGTGGTGAGGGAGGAAGGAGGAGGAGGAGGAGTGGTGAGGGAGGAAGGAGGAGGAGTGGTGAGGGAGGAAGGAGGAGGAGTGGTGAGGGGGGAGGAATGAAAGAGGAGGAGGAGTGGTGAGGGGGGGAGGAAGGAAAGAGGAGGAGGATATCTCGGAGAGGAATAACAGTGATGACACAACCACAGAGCAGTTTTGGCCTTTTGCCAGAGTCTCCCCCCTCCCCGTTCTGTCTGGGGAAGAAAAGAACCACACAGCCTTGACAGCCCCCTAAGAATCCCCCACAACAAGACAGAGTTCCAACTTCCCCCCAGCAGGCCCAGTGGCCAGCACACTACTGAATGGGGGCCTCAGGGGTATGGATGCGAGGGCAGAGGGAGAGAGGGTAGGGGACCACCCTCCACACATAAAGCCACATAAAGAGGCATCATGTGGAGCATGGAGAGGAGAGGACACCCCCCCCACCCGGCAGGCCCTCACCCAGGACAAAGCATTTTTACAGAGGACACCCCCCACCCAGCAGGCCCATCACCCAGGATAAAGCATTCTCACAGAGGACACCCCCCACCCAGCAGGCCCATCACCCAGGATAAAGCATTCTCACAGAGGACACCCCCCATCCAGCAGGCCCATCACCCAGGATAAAGCATTCTCACAGAGGACATCCCCCCACCCAGCAGGCCCATCACCCAGGATAAAGCATTCTCACAGAGGACACCCCCCACCCAGCAGGCCCATCACCCAGGACA
>NC_034188.2:11665294-11700294 GCF_002021735.2 Oncorhynchus kisutch | reverse complement strand
ATCATCTCTCCAATAGAAACATCTCTCTAATAGAAACATCCCTCTAATAGAATCATCTCTCTAATAGAAACATCTCTCTAATAGAATCATCTCGCTCATAGAAACATCTCTGCAATAGAATCATCTCTCCAATAGAAACATCTCTCTAATAGAATCATCTCTCCAATAGAATCATCTCTCCAATAGAATCATCTCTCCAATAGAATCATCTCTCCAATAGAAACATCCCTCTAATAGAATCATCTCTCCAATAGAATCATCTCTCCAATAGAATCATCTCTCTAATAGAATCATCTCTCCAATAGAAACATCCCTCTAATAGAATCATCTCTCCAATAGAATCATCTCTCTAATAGAATCATCTCTCCAATAGATTTGTTGAATTATAGGCCCACCATCATCAATTGCAGCTCTTTGCTAAAAGCCTGGACAAATAGATGTTTCATGTTACAGATCCAGAGTTACAGTACAGTACACAGTGTGCAGTGCTGAAGCTTTTCTCTGCTCTACTGTGTGAAGTAATGAATGAATGAAAAGTATACTGTGTCAGCTGCAGCCATACAGTACAGCAGTACCCTTATACTCAGTGTACAGTATTATACTGCTGGGTATAGATGCAGTTAAAAACATGCACGCTCATTTGACTATCCTTGTGTGTAACAAACAATCGATTCCCATTCAAAATCCTATTTTCCCAAACCCTAAAACTAACCTTAATTTTAACCCTGAACCTAAACCTAACTCCTAAACCTAAAATAGCATTTTTCATTATGAAGACTGGTGAAATGTCGCCACTTTTCTGAGTTCTGTTTGTTTTCCTATAATTACTTGGACATCTGATCTCCATGAGGAGAGTAAAACCAAATGTGTAGAGAAATCACACACACACACACACACACACACACACACACACACACACACACACACACACACACACACACACACACACACACACACACACACACACACACACACACACACACACACACACACACACACACACACACACACACACACACACTGATATGGAAAAACAGGTTGCCTCTGTTACTGTCTCTCTGTCTCTGCCTCTCTCTCCATGCCTCTCTTTTTCTGCCTCTCTCTCTTCCCATCTCTTGCTCTCTGCCTCTCTCTCTTTCTCTGCCTCTCTGCCTCTGTCTCTCTCCCTCTGTCTCTCTCTCTGCCTCTCTCCCTCTGTCTCTCTCTCTGCCTCTGTCTCTCTCTGCCTCTGTCTCTCTCTCTGCCTCTCTCTCTCTCTCTCTCTCTCTCTCTCTGCCTCTCTCTCTCTCTGCCTCTGTCTCTCTCTCTGCCTCTCTCTCTCTCTCTCTCCCTCTGTGTCTCTCTCTTTGTCCCTGTCTCTCCCTCTGTCTCTCTCTCTGCCTCTCTCTCTCTCTGCCTCTGTCTCTCTCTTTGTCCCTGTCTCTCCCTCTGTCTCTCTCTCTGCCTCTCTCTCTCTCTGCCTCTGTCTCTCTCTCTCCCTCTGTGTCTCTCTCTTTGTCCCTGTCTCTCCCTCTGTCTCTCTCTCTGCCTCTCTCTCTGCCTCTCCTTATAGGTTGTATTTATAATGGTGTTTGTTCTTCACTGGTTGCCCTTTTCTTTTGGCAACAGGTCACAAATCTTGCTGCTGTGATTGCACACTGTGGTCTTTCACCCAATAGATATGGGAGTTTTTACTCTCTGTTTAGGGCCAAATAGCATTCTAGTTTTCTTTGTGTAATTTTTTTAATTTACAATGTGTCAAGTAATTATCTTTGTTTTCTCTAATTATGTTGCTGTCCTGGGGCTCTGTGGGGTCTGTTTGTGTTTGTGAACAGAGTCCCAGGACCAGCTTGCTTATGGGACTCTTCTCCAGGTTTATTTCTCTGTAGGTGATTTGGGAATTGTTTCCTCTTAGGTGGTTGTAGAATTTAACAGCTCTTTTTTGGATTTTGATCATTAGCGGGTGTCGGTCAAATTCTGCTCTGCATTATTTGGTGTTTTACATTGTACACAGGATATTTTGACAGAATTCTACATACTGATTGAAGTATTTTCAGCCAGATCCTAATTGGTATGTCAGATATTATATTCCTTTTGATGGCATAGAAGAGCCTTCTTGCCTTGTCTCTCAGATCGTTCACAGCTTTGTGGAAGTTACCTGTGGCGCTGATGTTTAGGTTGAGGTATAGTTTTTTTGTGTGCTCTCGGGCAACTGTGTCAAGATAGAATTTGGAGAATACTGTGGTAGTCTTTAATAGTTGATTCTAAGATTTGTATTTAATCATGTACAGTATATGTTTTTGCTGTTTGTTCATTGTTAAAGAGCCAGACAGATTGGAGAAGTGGTTTATTATATTATATTATATTATATTTACATCTCCGTTTTGGACAGATACGTCTTTGTGTTGTTAGTTTAGAGTTTTCCAATTCTCCCAGAAGTGGTTTGATTCTATGTCTGTGGATTTCTGACGTCTTTTTCCATCTTTTTCCGTAGTGTATTTCTGTATTGTTATAGTGATTCACCATAGTGAAGGAGTAGACCCCAGGTTTTCTGGGTCTCTATGTTTTTGGTTGGACAGGTTTTCTCAAATTCTTTCTTAGGTTTTTGCATTCTTCATCAAACCATTTGTCACTGTAGTTAATTTTGAAATGGAAGCTAAGATTCTTAGATTTTATACTGCCAAGTTTACACCTTCATTATTACAGTGAAACAATTTGTCCAGGAAATTATCTTGAAGGGATTGAATTAGTTGTTGCCTAATTGTTTTCTGGTAGATTTCCAAACTACTTTCCTTCCATCTATATCATTTCTTAATATTATTCAGTTCCTTTGGCTTTGATGCCTCATGATTATTGCTCTGTTCAAGAAGACTGTGATTTTGCTGTGGTCTGATAGGGTTGTCAGTGGGTTGACTGTGAACGCTCTGAGAGACTCAGGGTTGAGGTCAGTGAAAAAGTATTCTACAGTACTAATGCCAAGAGATGATCTATAGGTGTACCTACCGTAGGAGTCCCCTAAAAGCCTACCAATGACTATGTACATACCCAGCGTGTCACAGAGCTGCAGGAGTTGTGACCCGTTTTTGTTGGTTATGTTGTCATAGTTGTGTCTAGGGGGTATATGGGGGAGGTAATGCGGTCACCTCCAGGTAGGTGTGTGTGTCCCTGTGTGCTGAGGGTGTCAGGTTATTCTCTAGTTCTGGCATGTAGGTCACCACAGACTAGTACATGTCCCTGGGCATGGAAATGGTTGATCTCCCCTCTAGGATGGAGAAGCTGTCCTCGTTAAAGTATGGGGATAATTTTGGGGGGATATAGGTAGCACACATGAGGACATATTTCTCTGTTGAGATCATTTCCTTATTAATTTCTAGCCCAATGAAACATTTTCCTGTTCTGACTAATTTAATCGAGTGGGTTAGGTCTGCTCAATACAAAATTAACATACCCCTTGAGTCTCTTCCCTATTTCACACCTGGTAGTTTGGTGGATGGGATAACCATCTCTCTCTCTCTCTCTCTCTCTCTCTCTCTCTGAGACATTGGCTTGTCAGGGACAGGGAAATGCTTTTACGCTAAGTGGTGGTTTGCATCACACAAGGAAGCTCAGCCATGCCCTAGACCGGCCTTGCACTGGGTACTCCTGGGGTGGAGAAGAGGGAAGAGACAGAGGCATCCCAAATACCACCCTATATAGTGAACTACTTTCGACCAGGGGCCGGGTAGGGCTCTGGTCAAAAGTAGTGAACAACATAGGGAATAGAGTGCCAGTTGGGACCCAACAACCAGAGAGACTGAACAGAACAGACTGACTGACTGACTGACTGACTGCTGCTTTGGCTCCACATGGAATAACACCGGATGGGGTTGAAATAAAGGATTCACAGTTTCACTGATTTGTCTGAATCCCTAATGGATCTATCTTAATGTGGCTACATTCATTTGGAGTCTCCTCCTCCCACTATGGTGTAACGTTCTTCGTCAGGCGAAAGAGAGGAGGACCAAAATGCAGCGTGATGATTATCTATTTTAATTGAATACTTTAACAACGAACAAAAACAATAAACCGACAAAATGAACGAAGACGAAACAGTCCCGTAACGTGAACACACACACACACACACACACACACACACACACACACACACACACACACACACACACACACACACACACACACACACACACACACACACACACACACACACACACACACACACACACACACAGACAGACAGACAGACAGACAGACAGACACACATACACACACACACACACACACACACACACACACACACACACACACACACACACACACAGACAGACAGACAGACAGACAGACAGACAGACAGACAGACAGACAGACAGACAGACAGACAGACAGACAGACAGACAGACAGACAGACAGACAGACAGACAGACAGACAGACAGACAGACAGACAGACAGACAGACAGACAGACACACATACACACACACACACACACACACACTACCGTTCAAAAGTTTGGGGTCACATAGAATTAGTTTATTTTATTTTTTCTTTTCTTTATTTAACCAGGCCAGTTGAGAACACCTTTATTTAACCAGGCCAGTTGAGAACACCTTTATTTAACCAGGCCAGTTGAGAACACCTTTATTTAACCAGGCCAGTTGAGAACACCTTTATTTAACCAGGCCAGTTGAGAACACCTTTATTTAACCAGGCCAGTTGAGAACACCTTTATTTAACCAGGCCAGTTGAGAACAAGTTCGCATTTCCAACTGAGACCTGGCCAAGATAAAGCAAAGCAGTGTGACACAAACAACACAGAGTTACACATAGGATAAACAAACGTACAGTCAATAACACAATAGAAAAATCTATGAGTGTGTGCAAATGTATTAAGGCAATACATAGGCCACAGTGGTGAAATAATTACAATTTAGCATTAACACTGGAGTGATAGATGTGCAGATGATGATGTGCAAGTAGAGATACTGGGGTGCAAAAGAGCAACAACAACAAAAAATAATATGGGGATGAGGTAGTTGGGTGGTCTATTTACAGATGGGCTGTGTACAGGTGCAGTGATCGGTTAGCTGCTCTGACAGCTGATTCTTATACTTAGTGAGGGAGATATAAGTCTCCAGCTTCATTAACTTTTGCAATTCGTTCCAGTCATTGACAGCAGAGAACTGGAAGGAAAAGCGACCAAAGGGAGTGTTGGCTTTGGGGATGACCAGTGAAATATACATGCTGGAGCGCGTGCTAAGGATGGGTGTTGCTATGGTGACCAGTGAGCTGAGATAAGGCGGGGCTTTACCTGGCAAATATTTATAGATGACCTGAAGTCAATGGGTTTGGCGACGGATATGTCTGTAGGTGAAAGATGAAGGGCTCCAACATGTCTGTACTCCAGTCACTCCCTCCTTTTCCCATTGGGGGGAGGATTATGGCAGTGTCTGGAACCATTGTATGTTCCCTCTGATGTTGCACTAATCTTGAGATAGTATATGACCTAGAAGTCACTCCCCTCAGTGAGCTTGTCCAGGGGTGGATTGTATTTGAGATGGGAGTTTCTAGAATTGACAATTGATATATGCCATTGGATGAGGTAATATTTTGGTACTATGAAGTTCCAAGAATGAGATTAGAACCTCGTTTTAGAGACCAAACTGAATGATAATTTATAGCTAATGCTATCTGGCTATGGGATACTCCTCTCTCAAGTAAAAGGCCCTTGGTGAAGTTTCTGAGATCTGTGGTTCGTCATGTGAGTTGAAAGGGGTGTATCTTGGCTATAAAAGATACTATAATTATTTTGTAAGCACTCTCAGAATTCATTTATAGACACTGAATTGATCTGAGAGTCAAAGGGCTATGGTGAAGCTCATTTGATTAAATATTAAGTTTAAGTATAACTCTGACTTGTGTGTGGTTTGTAAACTCTCCTCATTGAGTAATACAGGAAATGACCACGACAGGGTATGTTTGGCAGCATTTGTTGCGAAATAGGAATCCGATTCTAGATGTTTTTGGATTGGAGATGCCTAACGTGAGTCTGGAGGGAGAGTTTACAGTTTAACCAGACACCTAGGTATTTGTAGTTGTCCACATATTCTAAGTCAAAACCGTCCAGAGTAGTGATGCTAGTCGGGCTGGCGTGTGCGAGCAGCGATCGGTTGAAGAACATGCATTTAGTTTTACTAGCATTTAAGAGCAGTTGGAGGCCACGGAAGGAGTGTTGTATGGCTTTGAAGCTCGACTGGAGGTTAGTTAACACAGTGTCCAAAGAAGGGTCAGATGTATACAGAATGGTGTCGTCTGCGTAGAGGTGGATCAGAGAATCATCAGTAGCAAGAGTGACATCATTGATATATACAGAGAAAAGAGTCGGCCCGAGAATTAAACCCTGTGGCACCCCAATAGAGACTGCCAAAGGTCCGGACAACAGGCCCTCCGATTTGCCATACTGAACTCTGTCTGAGAAGTACTTGGTGAACCAGGCGAGACAGTCATTTGAGAAACCAAGGCTGTTGAGTCTGCTGATAAGAATGTGGTGATTGACAGAGTCGAAAGCCTTGGCCAGGTCGATGAAGATGGCTGCACAGTACAGTCTTTTATTGATGGCGGTAATTATATCGTTTAGGACCTTGAGTGTGGCTGAGGTGCACCCATGACCAGCTCGGAAACCAGATTGCACAGCGGAGAAGGTGCGGTGGGATTCGAAATAGTCGGTGATCTGTTCGTTAACTTGGCTTTTGAAGACAGGCAGGGCAGGATGGATATAGGTATGTAACAGTTTGGGTCTAGAGTGTCTCCCTTTTTGAAGAGGGAGATGACCGCGGCAGCTTTCCAATCTTTAGGGATCTCAGACGAAACGAAAGAGAGGTTGAACAGGCTAGTAATATGGGTTGCAACAATTGCGGTGGATAATTTTTAGAAAGAGAGGGTCCAGATTGTCTAGCCCAGCTGATTTGAAGGGGTCAGAATTTGCAGCTCTTTCAGAACATCAGCTATCTGGATTTTTCTGAAGGAGAAGTGTGTGTGTGTGTGTGTGGGGGGGTGGGGGGGGCCTTGGGCAAGGGGTTGTCAGGTGGAAAGCATGGCCAGCCATAGAAAAATGCTTATTGAAATTCTCGATTATCGTAGATTTATCGGTGGTGACTGTGTTTCCTAGCCTCAGTGCATTGGGCAGCTGGGAGGAGGTGCTCTTATTCTCCATGGACTTTACAGTGTCCCAGAACTTTTTGGAGTTTGTGCTGCAGGAAACAAATTTCTGATTGAAAAAGCTAGCTTTTGCTTTCCTGACTGACTGTGTATATTGGTTCCTGACTTCCCTGAAAAGTTGCATATCGCGGGGGCTATTCGATGCTAATGCAGTACGCCACAGAATGTTTTTGTGCTGGTCAAGGGCAGTCAGGTCTGGAGAGAACCAGGGACTATATGTCACATCCTGACCTTTGTTCCTTTTTTTATGTCTCTATTTTAGATTGGTCAGGGCGTGAGTTGGGGTGGGCATTCTATGTTTTGTTCTATGTTTGTATTTCTATGTGTTTGGCCTGGTATGGTTCCCAATCAGAGGCAGCTGTCAATTGTTGTCTCTGATTGAGAACCATACTTAGGCAGCCTGTTTTCGCCCTTGAGTTGTGGGTAGTTGTTTTCTGTCTCTGTACCAGACAGGACTGTTTTGTTTGTTCCTTTTTGTTCTAGTGTTCAGTTAAAAGATCATGAACACGTACCATGTTGCACCTTGGTCCTCTCCTTCTTCCACCAACGACAACTGTTACTCTATATCTGTTCTTAGTTCTAAATTTTTTGAATGGGGCATGCTTGTTTAAGATGGTGAGGAAAGCACTTTTAAAGATCAACCAGGCATCCTCTACTGATGGGATGAGGTCAATTTCCTTCCAGGATACCCACGCCAGGTCGATTAGAAAGAAAATACATTTTATGGAGCTTTTGACAGTGATGAGAGGTGGTTGTTTGTTCGCGGACCCATTACGGATGCAGGCAATGAGGCAGTGATCACTAAGATCCTGGTTGAGACAGCGGAGGTGTATTTGGATGGCAGATTGGTCAGGATGATATCTATGAGGGTGCCCATGTTTACAGATTTAGGGTTGTACCGGGTAGGTTCCTTGATCATTTGTATGAGATTGAGGGTTTAATCTAGTTTAGATTGTAGGACGGCCGTGGTGTTAAGCATATCCAATGTAGGTTACCTAACAGTACGAACTGATAGATGGGGGGCAATCAATTCACAGATGGTGTCCAGGGCACAGCTGGGGGCTGAGGGGGGTCTATAACAGGCGGCAACAGTGAGAGACTTATTTATGGAAAGGTGGATTTTTAAAAGTAGAGCTCTAATTGTTTGGGTACAGACCTGGATAGTATGACAGAACTCTGCAGGCTATCTCTGAAGTAGATTGCAACTTCGCCTCCTTTGGCAGTTCTATCTTGACGGAAAATGTTGAGGTTGGGGATGGAAATTTCAGAATTTTTGGTGGCCTTCCTAAGCCAGGATTCAGACACGGCAAGGACATCAGGGTTGGGGGAGTGTGCTAAAGCAGTGAATTAAACAAACTTAGGGAGGAGGCTTCTGATGTTAACATGCATAAACCAAGGCATATTGACATTAGAGAGAGGCATAGAGCAATCACAGGTGTTGGTCGGGAGAGCTAAGGCAACAACGGGCAAATGGCGATGAATGTGCAGAGAGGGTCAGTTAGGTACATACAGGACCTGAGTTCGAGTCTGGGATCGACAGGTAAATGGTGATGAATGGGCAGAGAGGGTCAGTTAGGTACATACAGGACCTGAGTTCGAGTCTGGGGCCGACAGGTAAATGGTGATGAATGCGCAGAGAGGGTCAGTTAGGTACATACAGGACCTGAGTTAGAGTCTGGGGCCGACAGGTAAATGGTGATGAATGGGCAGAGAGGGTCAGTTAGGTACATACAGGACCTGAGTTCGAGTCTGGGGCCGACAGGTAAATGGTGATGAATGCGCAGAGAGGGTCAGTTAGGTTCATTACAGGACCTGAGTTCGAGTCTGGGGCCGACAGGTAAATGGTGATGAATGCGCAGAGAGGGTCAGTTAGGTACATACAGGACATGAGTTAGAGTCTGGGATCGACAGGTAAACGAAAAGAGGTACAGTGTTAATGAACAGTCCAGCAGGCATCAGCTGTGTAGCTGACAGATCATAGGGTCCAATAGGTGAGTCAGGGAGCCGTTCGGTGGTCGCTACTACGCTAGGCGAGGGGGAGACAAGGCGTATCTACACAGGCGTACAGAGGCCCATTATCAGCAACCATCACTCCTGTGTTCCAATGGCACATTGTGTTAGCTAATCCAAGTTTATCATTTTAAAAGGCTAATTGATCATGACAAAATAAGTTTGCAATTATGTTAGCACAGCTGAAAACTGTTGTTCTGATTAAAGAAGCAATAAAACTGGACTTCTTTAGACTAGTTGAGTATCTGGAGCATTGTGGGTTCGATTACAGGCTCAAAATGGCCAGAAACAAATAGCTTTCTTCTGAAACTCGTCGGTCTATTCTTGTTCTGAGAAATTAAGGATATTCCATGCGAGAAATTGCCAAGAAACTGAAGGTCTCGTACAACGCTGTGTACTACCCCTTCACAGAACAGTGCAAACTGGCTCTAACTAGAATAGAAAGAGGAGTGGGAGGCTGAGCAAGATGACAGGTACATTAGAGTGTCTTTGAGAAACAGACGCCTTACAAGTCCTCAACTGGCAGCTTCATTAAATGGTACCCTGAAAACACCAGTCAACAGTGAAGAAGCAACTCTGGGATGCTGGCCTTCTAGGCAGAGTTGCAAAGAAAAAGCCATACCTCAGCCATATCTCTGACTGGCCATTGTTATGGGCAGACAAATCTAAGTTTGAGGTGTTCGGATCACAAAGAACATTTGTGAGATGCAGAAAAAAAATAAAAAATGCTGGAGGAGTGCTTGACGCCATCTGTCAAGCATGGTGGAGGCAATGTGGTGGTCTGGGGGTGCTTTGGTGGTGGTAAAGTGAGATATTTGTACAGGGTAAAAGGGATCTTGAAGAAGGAAGGCTATCACTCCATTTTGCAACGCCATGCCATACCCTGTGGACGGTGCTTAATTGGAGCCAATTTCCTCCTACAACAGGATAATGACCCAAAGCACAGCTCCAAACTATGCAATAACTATTTAGGGAAGGAGCAGTCAGCTGGTCTCAACCCTATTGAGCTGTTGTGAGAGCAGCTTGACCGTATGTTACGTAAGAAGTGACCGTCAAGCCAATCCAACTTGTGGGAGGTGCTTCAGGAAGCATGGGGTGAAATCTCTTCAGATTACATCAACAAATTGACAACTAGACTGCCAAAGGCTGTAATTGCTGCAAATGGAGGATTCTTTCACAAAAGCAAAGATTGAAGGACACAATTATTATTTCAAATAAAATTGCTATTTATAACCTTGTCAACGTCTTGACTATATGTCCTACTCATTTTAAAACTCATTTCATGAATGTTTTCATGGAAAACAAGGACATTTCTAAGTGACCCCAAACTTTTGAATGGTAGTGTACACACACACACACACACACACACACACACACACACACACACACACACACACACACACACACACACACACACACACACACACACACACACACACACACACACACACACACACACACACACACACACACACACAAAAGACAGATCAGCAGAGGGGAGTCTGAGCTCATCAGTTAGAGTAACTTCAAAGACCAAGCTGCTCTTCTCTCACTCACTCACTCACTCACTCACTCACTCACTCACTCACTCACTCTCCCTCTACTTTTTATTATCTCTCCTTCTCTCTCTCTCTCTCTCTCTCTCTCTCTCTCTCTCACTCCTCTACTTTTTATTCTCTCTCTCCTACTCTCTCGCTCCTCTGCTTTTAACTCTCTCTCTCCTACTCTCTCTCTCGTTCCTCTCCTCTCTCTCTTTACTTGTCTGTCTATTGCTGCAGCTACCAAAGCCTGGTGGTAATGAGTGAAGACTGGAGCATCGTAGTTCAGGAGAAATGGCCTGGTGGTAATGAGTGAAGACTGGAGCATCATAGTTCAGGAGAAACAGCCTGGTGGTAATGAGTGAAGACTGGAGCATCATAGTTCAGGAGAAACAGCCTGGTGGTAATGAGTGAAGACTGGAGCATCATAGTTCAGGGGAAACAGCCTGGTGGTAATGAGTGAAGACTGGAGCATCATAGTTCAGGGGAAACAGCCTGGTGGTAATGAGTGAAGACTGGAGCATCATAGTTCAGGAGAAACAGCCTGGTGGTAATGAGTGAAGACTGGAGCATCGTAGTTCAGGAGAAACAGCCTGGTGGTAATGAGTGAAGACTGGAGCATCGTAGTTCAGGAGAAACAGCCTGGTGGTAATGAGTGAAGACTGGAGCATCGTAGTTCAGGAGAAACAGCCTGGTGGTAATGAGTGAAGACTGGAGCATCGTAGTTCAGGAGAAACATCCTGGTGGTAATGAGTGAAGACTGGAGCATCGTAGTTCAGGAGAAACAGCCTGGTGGTAATGAGTGAAGACTGGAGCATCATAGTTCAGGAGAAACAGCCTGGTGGTAATGAGTGAAGACTGGAGCATCGTAGTTCAGGAGAAACAGCCTGGTGGTAATGAGTGAAGACTGGAGCATCAAAGTTCAGGAGAAACAGCCTGGTGGTAATGAGTGAAGACTGGAGCATCGTAGTTCAGGAGAAACAGCCTGGTGGTAATGAGTGAAGACTGGAGCATCATAGTTCAGGAGAAACAGCCTGGTGGTAATGAGTGAAGACTGGAGCATCATAGTTCAGGAGAAACAGTAAATATAAAGCATCTCTCCATTTTGTTATTCTCCATTACCGTCCCGTCAGCCAGGTGGCCGGTGATTATTTTGGACACGTCATTTTTATTAATTTGTGAAATGTCATCATTCATTTTAATTCTGAATAGCTACGTTGCCTATAAACACCTGTTATCCTCAGGCTCAGTGTAGCGGTGTGTGTGTGACTGTGTGAGTTCTTGGCAGTGTGTGTGAGACTGTGCGTGAAGGGGCAGTGTGTTTGTGTGTGAGTTCTTGGCAGTGTGTGTGAGACTGTGTGTGAAGGGGCAGCGTGTTTGTGTGTGAGTTCTTGGCAGTGTGTGTGTGACTGTGCGTGAAGGGGCAGTGTGTTTGTGTGTGAGTTCTTGGCAGTGTGTGTGAGACTGTGTGTGAAGGGGCAGTGTGTTTGTGTGTGAGTTCTTGGCAGTGTGTGTGTGACTGTGTGTGAAGGGGCAGTGTGTGTGTGACTGTGTGTGAAGGGGCAGTGTGTTTGTGTGTGAGTTCTTGGCAGTGTGTGTGAGACTGTGTGTGAAGGGGCAGTGTGTTTGTGTGTGAGTTCTTGGCAGTGTGTGTGTGACTGTGTGTGAAGGGGCAGTGTGTTTGTGTGTGAGTTCTTGGCAGTGTGTTTGTGAGTGTGTGTGAAGGGGCAGTGTGTTTGTGAGTGTGTGTGAAGGGGCAGTGTGTGTGTGAGTGTGTGTGAAGGGGCAGTGTGTTTGTGACTGTGCGTGAAGGGGCAGTGTGTGTGTGAGTGTGTGTGAAGGGGCAGTGTGTGTGTGACTGTGTGTGAAGGGAAAGTGTGTGTGAGACTGTGCGTGAAGGGGCCGTGTGTTTGTGTGTGAGTTCTTGGCAGTGTGTGTGTGACTGTGTGTGAAGGAGCAGTGTGTTTGTGTGTGAGTTCTTGCCAGTGTGTGTGTGACTGTGTGTGAAGGGGAAGTGTGTTTGTGACTGTGTGTGAAGGGGCAGTGTGTGTGTGACTGTGTGTGATTTCTTGGCAGTGTGTGTGAGACTGTGTGTGAAGGGGAAGTGTGTTTGTGACTGTGTGTGAAGGGGCAGTGTGTGTGTGACTGTGTGTGAGTTCTTGGCAATGTGTGTGAGACTGTGTGTGAAGGGGCAGTGTGTTTGTGTGTGTGTAGAGATTGTGTAAATACTAAAGTGTCGGCGGTGTTCGTGATTGCAACAGGCAGTGTGTAAAAGTACATGGTCGGGGAAGGCCGTTGCCTCACACGCTGTGTGTGTTCAGGGAAGACAAGCCAGCATGCGTTGCGCTGTGGTTCTGTGGCCCGTGCCGAGGAGAGATGGATGGGGTGTGAGTGCAGTGATGTCACCATGACAAATGGGCCAGCTACGTTGGCTGAGACTCACATCGCCTCTCATTTCAATAGGTTCCTAGCACTGCCACCATTTCCCCCCCACCACACCCAAAATACACTCCGCAGGTTACACACATACACACACACACAACATGTTAATGTTTTTCAATGTATGTAAATCGTAAAGTTATTTTGCCTGTAATTTCATTATGTGTCGGCCCCTTGTAAGACTAGCTGTCTTCATAACAGGGATCCTAATCAATCAAATCTAACACAAACACACATACAGTAGAGAGAACCCCCTACATAACTAGTCAGTGATCCATAGGAAGAGCTTAGTGAATTAATCTTCCCCCAATTACTACAGCAACACTTTTCCTTTCCATCCCAACAGCCAGCTAGCCATTACCATATCAGCCAAACACAGTGACTGTGTCTCGAGTAGCACCCTACTTCCCTATAGGATACTACTTTTGACCAGAGCCCAAGTAGTGTGCTATGCAGGGAATAGGGTGCAATTTGAGATGCAGACAAAAACTATGGGACTACTCTTTCACATCAGGCTGGCAGGCAGTCACAAACACACACCAGATCCGTTTTGTTCTTTAAAAAAAAAAGTGGACTGGGCAACGTGTTTTTCTCCCAACATCAATTTTGTGAAGTGCAATTCCATGAAATTATCCCAATATGAGCAGTCATTTGGGGTAATGGTAGTGGCCTGCGTTTAAACCCTCCGATATTAAAACTGTCACGCCCTGACCATAGAGAGCCCTTGTTTCTCTATGGTGTAGTAGGTCAGGGCGTGACTAGGGGATATTCTAGTTTATCATTTATATGTTGTGTTCTAGTTTATATTTTCTACGTTGATGTTTTGTATGATTCCCAATTAGAGGCAGCTGGTAATCGTTGTCTCTAATTGGGGATCATATTTAAGTAGCTATTTTTCCCACCTGTGTTTGTGGGATATTGTTTTTTGTTTGTTCATGTGAAACACATAGTCACGTTTAGTTGTTCGTTTATTGATATATTTTGTTTCTCTTTGAATGAAATACATGGAACTCAACATCCACTGCGCCTTGGTCCCGTTCTTACAACAGCCATGACAAAAACATACGAGCTGAAATGATTAGCACACACACGCATCAAGGAAAATATATGTAGTCTTGACATCCTCATAATGGTTTAAAAGGTCCTCTTAAATGTAGTTTAAGAGGCTTGTCACCACTAACCTGAACTGGTAATCATGGATTAACAGGAATGACAAGTCTATAAAACTGGTTTAAAAGTCATCTAGAAGTACTGAAGGGATCTCCAACTACGGGAGCTGGTTTAAAAGGCATCTACAACGACGGAAGCTGGTTTTAAAGGCATCTAGAACTAAATAAGCTGTTTTAAAAGGCATCTATGACAACTGAAGCTGGTTTAAAGGCATTAAGAACTACTGAAGCTGGTTTAAAAGATGTCTATAACTACGGAAGCTGGTTTAAAATGCATCTAGAACTACTAAAGCTGGTTTAAAATGCATCTAGAACTACTGAAGGAAGTTTAAACACCTAAATTCAACAGCTAACTTTGATAACCAACCTAAAATAACTATAGTTTTTCGGTTCATCAAGAACGCTAAATTTAGATATGTGTTTTCATTTGTTGAATCAATTAGACCAGTGGTTGATGAACTTTTTATAGTCCCATACCCCTTCAAACATTCAACCTCCAGCTGCGTACAAACTCTAGCACCAGGGTCAGCGCACTCTCAAATGTTGTTTTTTGCCATCCTTGTAAGTCTGCCACACACACAGTATACAATCCATTTATTAAACATCATCATTTGTTTTTGTCAAGTGACAAAGAGCTCTTATAGATACAATCTGGGTTGTATTGGAGAGAGTCTCATTCTTAAATCATTATCCAAACACAGTCTGTCCCTGTATTTAGTTTTCATGTTATTGAGGGCCGAGAATCCACTGTCACATAAGTATGTGATTGCAAAGGGCATCAGTGTCTTAACAGTGCGATTTTCCAAGGCAGGATCTCTGAGCGCAGCCCTATCCAGATCACATGGACTGGGATATGTTCCGGGTAGCTTCAGACAACAACATTGACATATACGCTGACTCTGTGAGCGAGTTTATTAGCAAGCACATCAGTGATGTTGTACCCACTGTGACTATTAAAACCTTCCCTAACCAGAAACCCGTGGATTGATGACAGAATTAGTGCAAAACTGAAAGCGTGAACCACCGCTATAAAGCATGGCAAGGCGACTGGAAACATGACCGAATACAAGGCAATCAAACAAGCAAAGCGTCAGTATAGAGACAAGGTAGAGTCGCAATTCAATGGCTCAAACATGAGATGTACGTGACAGGGTCTATAGTCAATCACGGATTACCAAAAGAAACCCAGCACCGTCGCTGACATCAACGTTTTGCTTCCAGACAAATTAAACAACCTCTTTGCTCGCTTTGAGGACAATACAGTGCCACTGACACGGCCCTCTACCAAAGCCTGTGGGCTCTCCTTCTCTGTGGCCAATGTGAGTAAAACATTTAAACATGTTATCCCTGGCAAGGCTGCCAGCCCGGATGGCATCCCTAATCGCGTCCTCAGAGCATGCGCAGACCAGCTGGCCGGTGTGTTTACGGACGTATTTAATCAATCCCTATCCCAGTCTGCTGTGCCCACATGCTTCAAGATCGCCACCATCTTTCCAGTCCCGAAGAAAGCTAAGGTAACTTCACTAAATGACTATCGCCCCGTAGCACTCACCTTTGTCATCATGAAGTGCTTTGAGAGACTAGTCAAGGATCATATCAACTCCACCCTACCTGATACCCTAGACCCACTCCAATTTGCTTACCAACACAATAGGTCGACAGACGACGCAATCGCCATAACACTGCACACTGCCATATACCATCTGGACAAGAATAATACCTATGTACGAATGCTGTTCATTGACTACAGCTCAGCATTTAACACCAGAGTACCCTCCAAACTCGTCATTAAGCTTGAGACCCTGGTCTTCACCCCACCCTGTGCAACTGCGTCCTGGACTTTCTGACGGGCCACCCCCAGGTGGTGAAGTTAGGAAACAACATCTCCACCCCACTAATCCTAGAGAAAGGGCCGCCCACCAAAACTCACAGACCAGGCCAAGAGAGGGCCTCCCACCAAAACTCACAGACCAGGCAAGGAGGGCATTAATCAGAGAGGCAACAAAGAGAGACCAAAGATAACCCTGAAGGAGCTGCAAAGCTCCACAGCGGAGATTAGAGGATTTGACCATAGGACCACTTTAAGCAGTACACTCCACAGAGCTGGGCTTTATGGAAGAGTGGCCAGAAAAAAAACATTGCTTAAAGAAAAAAACAAGCAAATAATGTGGAGACTCCCCAAACATATGGAAGAAGGTACTCTGGTCAGATGAGACTAAAATGTAGCTTTTTAGCCATCAAGGAAAACGCTATGGCGCAAAACCAAAACCAACACCTCTCATCACCCAGAGAACATCATCCCCACAGTGAAGCATGGTGGTGGCAGCATCATGCTGTGGGGATGTTTTTCATTGGCAGGGACTGGCAAACTGGTCAGAATTGAAGGAATGATAGATGGCGCTAAATACAGGGAAATTCTTGAGGGAAACTTGTTTCCGTCTCCTAGAGATTTGAGACTGGGATGGAGGTTCCCCTTCCAGCAGGGCAATGACCCTAACCATACTGCTAAAGCAACACGTGACTGGTTTAAGGGGAAACCTTTAAATGTCATTTAAATGGAATGGTCTAGTCAAAGCCCAGACCTCAATCCAATTGAGAATCTGTGGTATGATTTAAAGATTACTGTACACCAGCGGAACCCATCCAACATGAAGGAGCTGGAGCAGTTTTGCCTTGAAGAATGGGCAAAACTCCCAGTGGCTAGATGTGCCAAGCTTATAGAGACATACCCCAAGAGACATGCAGCTGTAATTGCTGCAATAGGTGGCTCTACAAAGTATTGACTTTGGGTGGTGGTGGGGGGGTGAATAGTTACACGTCATGTTTTCAGTTTTTTGTTGTTGTCTCATTTCTTTGCATCTTCAAAGTAGTAGGCATGTTGTGTAAATCAAATGATACAAACCCACAAAATCCATGTTAATTCCAGGTTGTAAGGCAACAAAATAGAAAAAATGCCAAGGGGGTGAATACTTTCGCAAGCCACTGTATATACTGTATTCTATGCCATCTACTGCATCTTGCCTTTGACGCACGGCCATCGCTCATTCATATATTTATATGTACATATTCTTATTCATTCCTTTACACTTGTGTATAAGGTAGTCGTTGTGAATTTGTTAGATTACTTGTTAGATATTACTACACTGTCAGAACTAGAAACACAAGCATTTCACTACGCTCGCAATAATATCTGCTAACCTTGTGTATGTGACCAAAAATATCTGCTAACCATGTGTATGTGACCAATAAAATTTGATTTCATTTTAAATCTGGCAGTGGCTTCTGATTAAATTCTATTTTCACAGAACCGTTGGTTGCAATTTCGATGAGGCTCTCTTGTTCAGATATTGGTAAGTGGACTGGAGGCAGGGCATGAAAGGGACAGTTGTTTGTGTCATCCATTTGGGGAAAGTACCTGCGTAATTGCACACCCAACTCACTCAGGTGCTTCGCTGTATCACATTTGACATTGTCCGTAAGCTTGAGTTCATTTGCACAAAAAACATACAATGATGGAAAGACCTGTGTGTTGTCCTTGTTAATGCGGACAGAAAAGAGCTCCAACTTTTTAATCATAGCCTCAGTTTTGTCCCGCACATTGAATATAGTTGCAGAGTCCCTGTAATCCTAGATTCAGATCATTCAGGCGAGAAAAAACATCACCCAGATAGACCAGTCGTGTGAGAAACTCGTCATCATGCAAGCGGTCAGACAAGTGAAAATGATTGTCAGTAAAGAAAACTTTACGCTCGTCTCTCAATTCAAAACAACGTGTCAATACTTTGCCCCATAACCAGCGGTTGCCGTGGCGTCACATGGTCGCTGCCCATATCATTGCACAGTGCAGAAAAAACACCAGAGTTCAGTGGCCTTGCTTTAACAAAATTAAATAAATAAATAAATGTTTAATAAGCTTGAAAAGTGCATGGTCTAATTCAGGTATCCCAAATTGGGGTAAGCCGAATAAAAATGATTCACATTTCAATCAAAAAAATAATAATAATTATACGCATATGTATCTTTTGTAATTTCTTTTTAATTCTTCTCATTTTCAAACAGTCCATTTATGATTTCCAACTGGGCTATACATTTGGGTGATGTTTTTTCGAACCTGAGTAGCCTCGTTTCACTGCCAAAAATGTAATTAAACCATCTAGTTTTCCGTGAAATAACAACACAATGTCAAATACAGGTAGCCTCGTCAAATAATTAACATCCAATCACATTAAACGTTACTCATCCAATCACATTAACCGTTACTCTCTCACGGGAATTCCACTAATGGTCCGTATGTAGCCAAACGTAGCTGCTGCTCATTCCATTTCCCTAAAAAATGGATGAATGGTTAAAGAAAGTAAGGCCTGTGTTCATAGAGACACATTCCAGCTCTACTGGTGGTACTGCTACTACCAGCAGTACTACACCTGCACCTGTCGATGACACAAGTTGTTCTGCTTCTATGAGCACATCCAATAGATAAGTGGATACACACAAACAATAGCATACGCACTATACACACACGTACACATGGATGTTGTACAGTATATACTGTATGTGGTAGTGGTGGAATAGGGGCTTGAGGGCACACAGTCTGTATTTGTATTGTAATGGTTTTAAAATGGTATAAACTGCCCTAATTTCTCTGGACCCCAGGAAGAGTAGTTGCTGCCTTGGCAGCCGAAGAGCTACTGCCCCCTTTCCCGGGAAAGCTCCGAACAACAGACAGGGACGTTGGACCATCGTAGAGGTGCAAATTGAATGAGAACCACAGTATATTGGGAGTAGACTTTCCTCAGCCACAGTGTGTTATATGTGTAAAAGTACTATCTCACAACTCGATGAAACCTTACCTCTTGCGCAGACATTTAGAAACAAAACATGCCCATTTTAAAATAAGCCACAGGGGATTTTTGAGGGAGAATTAAGACGACTTTCGAGTAGTAAGACATGTTTAAAATCAACAGATACCATTAATAAGAAGAGGCTAGAAGCATCTTATATGGTGAGCTACTGAGTGGCTAGAACAGGCATGCCCCATACTATTGTGGAGGACTTAATTCTTCCTGCTGCAGTGGATATAGCTGCGACAATGCTGGGGGAAAAGGCCCAAAAAACTATACAGACAATGACTTCATCAAACAGTACTGTTTCACGATGTATCAGTGACACAGCAGGAGATGTTTTGAAACAATTACTGCTTCGCATACAAGCCAGTGTATTCTATGTGTTACAGCTGGATGAGTCAACAGACGTGGCGGGCCTGGCACAGCTCCTGGTATATGTCCGTTACGTTTATGGGGGGTCAATTAAGGAAGACATCCTCTTCTACAAACCGCTGGAAACCAGGACAACGGGAGAGGATATTTTGAAAGTACTGGACAGCTTTGTGACATCAAATGGACTTTGGTGGTCAAGATGTGTTGTTATCTGTACTGATGGAGCAAAAGCCATGACAGGGAGACGTAGTGGAGTGGTAACACGTGTGCAAGCAGTTGCTCCCGACGCCAGACAGCTTGAAAGACGAATTGGACACTACAGTGAAAATGGTTAACTTTGTTAAAAAGCAAGGCCCCTGAACTCTCGTGTACTTTCTGCACTATGCAATGATATGGGCAGCGACCATGTAACGCATCTACAACACATAGAAGTGCGCTGGTTTTCAGGGGGCAAAGTATTGACACTTGTCTGACCGCTTGCATTATGACAAGTTTCTCACACGACTGGCCTATCTGGGTGATGTTTTTCTCACCTGAATGATCTGAATCTAGGATTACAGGGACACTCTGCAACTATATTCAATGTGCAGGACAAAACTGAGGCTATGATTAAGAAGTTGGAGCTCTTGTCTGTCTGCATTAACAAGGACAACACACAGGTCTTTCCATCACTGCATGATTTTTTGCAAATGATCTCAAGCTTACAGACAATGTCAAATGTGATATAGCGAAGCACCTGTGTGAGTTGGGTGCGTATTTACGCAGGTACTTTCCCAAAACGGATGACATAAACAACTGGATTCGTTATCCCTTTCATGCCCTGCCTCCAGTCCACTTACTGATATCTGAACAAGAGAGCCTCATCGAAATTGCAACAAACGATTCTGTGAAAATATTATTTAACCAGAAACCACTGCCAGATTTCTGGATAGGGCTGCGCTCACAGTATCCTGCCTTGGCAAATTGTGCTGTTAAGACATTGATGCCCTTTGCAACCACATACCTATGTGAGAGTGGATTCTCAGCCCTCACTAGCATGAAAACTAAATACAGGCACAGACTGTGTGTGGAAAATGATTTAAGACTGAGACTCTCTCCAATACAACCCAACATTGCAGAGTTATGTGCATCCTTTCAAGCACAGCCTTCTCATTAACCTGTAGTTATTCACCATTTTAGATGAACAAATAAGGGTTTATCTGTAAGATGGTTAATTAAAGAGCAAAATGATTGATTATTATTATATTATTATTTGTGCCCTGGTCCTATAAGAGCTCTTTGTCACTTCCCACGAGCCGGGTTGTGACAAAAACTCACACTCATTCTTATGTTTAATGCATTTATTTTATACTGTGTGTGTGGCAGGCTTACAATGATGGCAAAAAAACACATTTCAGAGTGCGCTGACCCTGGTGCTAGAGGGGGTACAGCTGACCCTGGTGCTAGAGGGGGTACTCAGCTGGAGGTTGAATGTTTGAAGGGGTACGGGACTATAAAAAGTTTGGGAACCACTGCTCTAGGGCAACAGTGTCTCTCTCACTCTATTCTCTCTCTCTCTGTCTCGCTCTCTACCCCCTTCCATCTCTCTTTCTCTGTCTCCCTCCCTCTCTCTAATCCAGAGTGCTAGCTAGCTGAAGAAGAGCACGGTTGAATGGAAGAGAGCAGAGCATCATTGAGCAGGGGATTTGACTGCAGCCTCAGAGGGTTTCAACTCCAGCTTAACACCCTGGCTCTGGGGTAACCTCCATAGCTTTTAATCTGACTAGAAAGGGAGCGTGAGGTTAATGCTGTCCCTATGGGTAATGTGTGTGTGTGCGTGCGTGTGCGCGTGCATGTGTGTGTGTGTGCGTGCGTGCATGCGTGTGTGTGTGCGTGCGTGCGTGCTTGTGCGTGTGTGTGTGTGTGTGTGTGTGTGTGTGTGTGTGTGCGTGCGTGCGTGTGTGTGTGTCGACACCAGTTTTTGTGTCATTGCGTTAATTAAAAAGCCCTCAGCTGAAGCATTAGATATATAAACACCGAATAGGCCTGAGCACTTCCCAAAAACAGAGGAAGGAGAGCCAATACATTGAAGCATAGTTTAATTGCCTAGATATACTCTATTGAATTGTTCACAACATAATGGTAAATATAGTATGTTTATTTTCAGACAGCCAATTTAAGGAGCAATTAATGTTATCATTAACTTCAACAGCGTGTGTCTATAAACTGCTTTGCTAAAGGCTGTTTTTCAAAAAACAACATTGTAGATGCGCAAACAAACAGCGTCATTTAATTTATTTAAATTTACAGTTCTATCATAGAATTAAAACAATGAAATATATTCTAGACATGTTAGAAAGCATCACTGAACAATTAATGAGGCTTTTGATAGCGTGTGTTTGACTATCCTAGAATGTGTCTACCACAGGCAGCCTAACAGACAGGTCTCTAAACGAGCTAAGTCACTTGTACACCCCAGGTCTACAAAAGGCACAACGTACACTGAATAAAAATTGTGTCTGTCCCATGTTTCATGAGCTGAAATAAAAGATCACCGAAATGTTCCCTAGTCACAAAAAGCTTATTTCTCAAATAATGTTGTTGCACAAATTTGTTTACATTCCTGTTAGTGAACATTTCTCTTTGCCAATATAATCCATCCACCTGACAGATGTGGCATATCAAGAAGCTGATTAACCAGCATGATCATTACACAGGTGCACCTTGTGCTGAGGACAATAAAAGGCCACTCTAAAATGTGCAGTTTTGTCCCACAACACAATGCCACAGATGTCTCAGGTTTTGAGGAAACATGCAATGGGCATGCTGACTGCAGGAATGTCCACCAGAGCTGTTGCCCGAGAATTGAATGCTCATATTTCACTCCAACGTAGTTTTAGAGAATTTTGCAGTACATCCAACCGGCCCCACAACCGCAGACCAGGTGTAACCACGCCAGCCCAGGACCTCAACATCCGGCTTCTTCAACTGCGGGATCGTCTGCGACCAGCCACCCGGGCCTGCTGATGAAACTGTTGGTTTGCACAGCCAAAGAATTTCTGCACCAACTGTAAGAGACCATTTCAGGGAAATGCATCTGAGTGCTCGTCATCCTCACCAGGGTCTGACGTGACTGCAGTTCAGCGTCGTAACAGACTTCAGTGGGCAAATGCTCACCTTCGATAGCTACTGGTATGATATGCTCTTCACAGATGAATCCCAGTTTCAACTGTACCGGGCAGATGTCAGACAGCGTGTATGGCATCGTGTGGGTGAGCGTTTTGCTGATGTCAACGTTGTGAACAGAGTGGCCCATGGTGGCGGTGGGGTTATGGTATGGGCAGACATAAGCTTTGGACAATGAACACAATTGCATTTCATCTATGGCAATTTGAATGCACAGAGATACTGTGATGAGATCCTGAGGCCCATTGCCGTGCCATTCATCCGCCGCCATCACCTCATAAATAACAGATGGCCCCATGTCTCAAGGATCTGTACACAAGTCCTCGAAGCTGAAAATGACCCAGTTCTTCCATGGCCTGCATACTCACCCAACCCATTGAGCATGAGTGGGATGCTTTAGATCGATGTGTACGACAACGTGTTCCAGTTCCCTCCAATATCCAAGAACTTCGCGCAGCCATTGAAGAGGAGTGGGACAACATTCCACAGGACACAATTAACAGCTTGATCACTTCTATGCGAAGGAGATGTCGCGCTGCATGAAGAAAATGGTCACACCAGATACTGACTGGTTTTCTGATCCACACGCTTACCTTTTTTTTAAAGGTATCTGTGACCAACAGATGCATATCTGTATTCCCAGTCATGTAAAATCCATAGATTAGGACCTAAGGAATTTATTTCAGTTGATTGAGTTCCTTATATGAACTGTAACTCAGTAAAATCTTTGAAATTGTTGCATGTTGCATGTTGCGTTTATATGTTTGTTCAGTGCTTTAATCAGCTTCTTGATATGCAACACCTGTCAGGTGGATGGATTATCTTGGCGAAGGAGAAAGGCTCAGAAATCTTTTGTTTCAGCTCATGAAACATGGGACAAACACTTTAGATGGTGCGTTAATATTTTTGTTCAGTATAATTGTTTCTTAATCTATCCCTCCCACTCCAGCGCTCTACGACGCTGGTCTGCTAACCACTGGTCCTGGCAGGCATCATTACACACACCTGATAACCATCATTACACACACCTGATAACCATCATTACACACACCTGGCAACCATAGTTACACACACCTGATAACCATCATTACACAAACCTGACAACCATCATTACACACACCTGACAACCATTATTACACACACCTGACAACCTTCATTACACACACCTGACAACCATCATTACACACACCTGACAACCTTCATTACACACACCTGACAACCATCATTACACACACCTGGCAACCATCATTACACACACCTGGCAACCATCATTACACACACCTGGCAACCATAGTTACACACACCTGACAACCATCATTAGACACACCTGACAACCATCATTACACACACCTGACAACCATCGTTACACACCTGACAACCATCATTACACACACCTGGCAACCACCATTACACACACCTGCGTAATTGCTAAAGTGCTATACATCTGCCTCCCTCTCAGAGAAAGAAGTAGATGTTTTGTCTGAGAGGGAGGCAGATGTATTTTCCTTTTTAGTCATTTAGCAGATGCTCTTATCCAGAGCGAATTACAGTACATAGATTTATCTTATGATAACTACGGTGAAAGAACCACATATCACAGTTAAATATACAGGATACATACCTTCCATTCCAGTTAAACTCTCGATATATAGTGTTTTGCAAAAATAAACAAAAATTTGAATTCACATCTAAAATCGTTGAATGAAAAATCTGACAACAGTAATATTTTACACAACATGAAGGTACTACAAAGCAATCATTTGATTTTTTCTGGATATAGCAGTTTGAAAATAATCTCTTCGTTTGTTCTCATTTTTGCTCAATGTTCGATTGATATTGAAGTCACATTTCCATCTAGAGCCGTTAGGAATATGAATCTGAGGTGATTCTATCTTGAGCCAATAGGAATATGAATCTGAGGTGATTCTATCTTGAGCCAATAGGAATATGAATCTGAGGTGATTCTATCTTGAGCCAATAGGAATATGAATCTGAGGTGATTCTATCTTGAGCCGTTAGGAATATGAATTTGTGATTCTTTCTAGAGCCACTAGGAATATGAATCTGAGGTGACTCTATCTAGAGCCAATAAGAATAAGAATCTGAGGTGATTCTATCTAAAGCCATTAGGAATAACAATCTGAGGTGATTCCATCTAGAGCCACTAGGAATAAGAATCTGAGGTGCTTGTATACGTGTAAGCGCGCTCGCATGCAAACACGCACACATACACACACACATACACACACACACACACACACATACACACACACATACACACACACATACACACACACATACACGCACACATACACACACACACCCATCCACAGACTCTGTGGCCTCAGTTTTTGGGGGCTTTCTTCCCCTCCAATCTCCCTGACAGCGGGGCAGTCCGGCTTGGGCCACACAGGAGCTGTGTGTGTGTTCATCTAATGCGTGTTTGTGTGTGCGGATCCGGGGTCCCACGGGAACCGCCGTCAGATTAAATGTCACCCAGGCTTTGTTCCACACAACCTATTCGCTGGGTAGAGACACTACCTACACCTGGGAACCCAATCTGGGAAGGCCAACGCAGAGAGAGATGGAGAGATTTAGAGAGAGGGTTAGGGGGAGGGAGGAAAGGTAGAGAGACAGAGATTTAGACAGAAGGTGGGGGCGGGGGGGGGGGGTGGAGAGGTAGAGAGACAAAGATTTAGACAGAGGGTGGGGGTAGGTTGGAGAGGTAGACAGACAGATAGATTTAGAGAGAGGGTGGGGGGTGAGAGAGACAGAGATATTTAGAGAGAAGGTGGGGGAGGGTGGAGAGGTAGAGAGATGGAGAGATTTAGAGAGAGGGTGGAGGGAGAGCGAGACAGATATTTAGAGAGAGGGGAGGGGGAGGGTGGAGAGCTTTAGCGAGATGCTGGGGGGAGAGGGTGGAGAGATGGAGAGATTTAGAGAGAGGGTGGGGGGAGAGGGTGGAGAGGTAGAGAGATGGAGAGATGGAGAGAGAGGTGGGGGGAGAGGGTGGAGAGGTAGAGAGATGGAGAGATGGAGAGAGAGGTGGGGGGAGAGGGTGGAGAGGTAGAGAGATGGAGAGATGGAGAGAGAGGTGGGGGGAGAGGGTGGAGAGGTAGAGAGACAGTGAAAGTGAGGGAAAGGGAGGAGGAACCTGAGCAGAAAAAATAAGATTTAAAGAGAGAGTGAGAAAAATGTCAAAGAGGGATACAGATGGCTGCTGGTGCCTCCTCGCTCTCTCTCTCTTTCTCCTCTGACTCTCAATTTCATCTTCATCAACAACATGAACTTTGATTTCAGATTAGATTAAAAGGGAGGGTTGGCTTCTGAGCGACTTGATTAAACCAAAATAAATCATCAGTAGGGTTCAGCAGCTGTGCTAATTCCCCATTACCCAAATTGTTGTGAAAGGCGTCTGAACGTACACCAGCCCCTCTGCTTTCTCTCACGTCCCCTTACCCTTAATACAGTCATCTCGTGTTTCATAATTTAGCCTGAACGATTAGAGTCAATATGACAAGACTTTCCAACTCAGCGGCAGCATCAGATCCAAAGCCTCTCTCAGATGCGTGTGTGTGTTTGAGTGTGTGTGTGTGTGTGTGTGTGTGGTGAGTGTGTGTGAGCCACAGATAATTGTCTTCAAACGCGCTCTAACGAGGAAGGAGAGAGCAGACGACTGGTTCTCTCGCTGCCCGGCGCCAGGACGGTTACTGCTGTCACCCCCGGTTAATACACACACACTACGCCTCGCCGATACGTGTTTCAAAGATAACTAATACTCACACACACACACACACACCCTCCCATACACACTCCTCTTCTGCGATATAAGTTTCAGAGAGCACAGCTGACCCTGAGGCACTGTAGCTGACCCTGAGGCATTGTAGCTGACCCTGAGGCATTGTAGCTGACCCTGAGGCACTGTAGCTGATCCTGAGGCATTGTAGCTGACCCTGAGGCACTGTAGCTGACCCTGAGGCACTGTAGCTGACCCTGAGGCATTGTAACTGACCCTGAGGCATTGTAGCTGACCCTGAGGCATTGTAGCTGACCCTGAGGCATTGTAACTGACCCTGAGGCACTGTAACTGACCCTGAGGCATTGTAGCTGACCCTGAGGCATTGTACCTGACCCTGAGGCATTATAACTGACCCTGTTGCACTGTAGCTGACCCTGAGGCATTGTACCTGACCCTGAGGCATTGTAACTGACCCTGAGGCACTGTAACTGACCCTGAGGCATTGTAACTGACCCTGAGGCATTGTAGCTGACCCTGAGGCATTGTAGCTGACCCTGAGGCATTGTAGCTGACCCTGAGGCATTGTAGCTGACCCTGAGGCATTGTAACTGACCCTGAGGCACTGTAACTGACCCTGAGGCACTGTAGCTGACCCTGAGGCACTGTAACTGAGCCTGAGGCACTGTAGCTGACCCTGCTGCACTGTAATTGACCCTGATGCATTGTAGCTGACCCTGAGGCACTGTAGCTGACCCTGAGGCATTGTAACTGACCCTGAGGCACTGTAACTGACCCTGAGGCACTGTAGCTGACACTGAGGCATTGTACCTGACCCTGAGGCATTATAACTGACCCTGTTGCACTGTAGCTGACCCTGAGGCATTGTACCTGACCCTGAGGCATTATAACTGAACCTGTTGCACTGTAGCTGACCCTGAGGCATTATAACTGACCCTGAGGCATTATAACTGACCCTGTTGCACTGTAGCTGACCCCGAGGCACTGTAACTGACCCTGAGTGGTTCTGAGTGTTGCCTACTCTTCGTACAAAACTATTTTGGTGAGTTAGAAGAGTATAGGCCTACCTATTTGTCTGTTGTCGGATCTAGGGTGTGTGCGTGTGTGTGATGCGTGTGTGCGTATGTGTGTGTGTGATGCGTGTGTGTATTGGCCCTGAATGGCAGGTGTCTACTCTGACTATACAGGAAGCAGAATAAGTCCTGCCGCCTCGTGATAACTTTTTTTTTTTATAATGATGCCATTTGAATGAATTAATAAACAAATTAATTATCGAATCTAATGAGGCAGCTCAAGGCCCAAACATACATTAGTATAGAAGGGATTTCAGGGCTAATTTACTAGGATGCCATACAGATGTTAGACAGATATTCTATATGTCCCGATTCTACACCCTTCTATGTACTTGCACACTTCCTGTTACGGATTTGAACAGTGGTGGAAACTCTTCTCATCTCACTAGGTTGCCAAAGGCAATACTATATTAGACAGGTATTCAGATACCAGGGATCTGTGGTTGGCTTGGTCAACTCTGGACGACAGGCAGTATTAATGTTATTTCTCTACCGTGGTTAACCTACTCTATGATTATAATGTCCGTTTGTTGGGTTGATATGAAATGTCAGCATGAGCTTTCCATGCTCCTTAATGCAGCTAAATGAGAGGCAGTGGTGGTAAATGTAGCCACTTACACCACCGGGGATAATAGACATTAGAGCTGCGGTGTTCACAGAGGGCTAACAGGGCAAACACTGTGGAAAACACTGTATCACACAGACCAATAGATCTAATACAGTGAAATAGATCTAATACAGTGAAATAGATCTAATACAGTGTGTGTGTGTTCTATCTAATACAGTGTGTGTGTGTGTTCTATCTAATACAGTGTGTGTGTGTGTGTGTGTTCTATCTAATACAGTGTGTGTGTGTGTTCTATCTAATACAGTGTGTGTGTGTGTGTGTGTGTGTGTGTGTTCTATCTAATACAGTGTGTGTGTGTGTGTTCTATCTAATACAGTGAAATAGATCTAATACAGTGTGTGTGTTCTATCTAATGCAGTGTGTGTGTGTGTTCTATCTAATACAGTGTGTGTGTGTTCTATCTAATACAGTGTGTGTGTTCTATCTAATGCAGTGTGTGTGTTCTATCTAATGCAGTGTGTGTGTGTGTGTGTGTGTGTTCTATCTAATACAGTGTGTGTGTTCTATCTAATGCAGTGTGTGTGTTCTATCTAATACAGTGTGTGTGTGTGTTCTATCTAATACAGTGTGTGTGTGTGTTCTATCTAATACAGTGTGTGTGTTCTATCTAATGCAGTGTGTGTGTTCTATCTAATACAGTGTGTGTGTGTGTGTTCTATCTAATACAGTGTGTGTGTGTGTGTTCTATCTAATACAGTGTGTGTGTGTGTTCTATCTAATACAGTGTGTGTGTGTGTGTGTTCTATCTAATACAGTGTGCGTGTGTGTGTTCTATCTAATACAGTGTGTGTGTGTGTGTTCTATCTAATACAGTGTGTGTTCTATCTAATACAGTGTGTGTGTGTGTTCTATCTAATACAGTGTGTGTGTGTGTTCTATCTAATACAGTGTGTGTGTTCTATCTAATACAGTGTGTGTGTGTGTTCTATCTAATACAGTGTGTGGTGGAGGCGGAGACAGTACAGGTGTATCAAAGCTGGAAAACCATTTTCTACAGGTATGTAGAGCTGATGGCATGACCTATGTCATTGTGTGGGATAATGTCAGGTTCCACCAGGCTCAAATGGTGCAAGCATGGTTTCAGGCCCATCCACAATTTACCACCCTGTACTTACCCCCATACTCTCCTTTCCTAAAACCCAAATTAAGAATTGTTCTCCACATGGAGGTGGAAGGTATGATAGGCGCCCTCAAGAACAAGCCACCCTTCTCCAGGCCATGGATGAGGCATGCAATGACATCACGGCAGACCAGTGTCAGGCCTGGATCCGCCATGCCCTGAAGATTCTTCCCAAGATGTTTGGCTAATGAAAACATCCATTGTGATGTGGATGAGAACCTATGGCCAAATCCACAAGACAGGTTTGATGGAAATCTCGAAGTACAGTAATCAATCCTTTGTTTTGCTTTTTACAGTAAGCCAGGTGAGGAACACTGCAGGTGATGTTTTACAGTAAGCCAGGTGAGGAACACCGCAGTTGATGTTTTACAGTAAGCCAGGTGAGGATCACCGCAGTTGATGTTTTACAGTAAGCCAGGTGAGGATCACCGCAGTTGATGTTTTACAGTAAGCCAGGTGGGGAACACTGCAGTGATGTTTTATAGTAAGCAAGGTGAGGAACACTGCAGTGATGTTTTACAGTAAGCCAGGTGAGGATCACCGCAGTTGATGTTTTACAGTAAGCCAGGTGGGGAACACTGCAGTGATGTTTTACAGTAAGCCAGGTGAGGAACACTGCAGTGATGTTTTACAGTAAGCCAGGTGAAGAACCCTGCAGTGATGTTTTACAGTAAGCCAGGTGAGGAACACTGCAGTGATGTTTTACAGTAAGCCAGGTGAGGATCACCGCAGTTGATGTTTTACAGTAAGCCAGGTGGGGAACACTGCAGTGATGTTTTACAGTAAGCCAGGTGAGGAACACTGCAGTGATGTTTTACAGTAAGCCAGGTGAGGAACCCTGCAGTGATGTTTTACAGTAAGCCAGGTGAGGAACACTGCAGTGATGTTTTACAGTAAGCCAGGTGAGGAACCCTGCAGTGATGTTTTACAGTAAGCCAGGTGAGGAACACTGCAGTTGACGTTTTACTGTAGTTTTTTTGTTGTAGCTAATTACTTTTGCTTTGTTTCAAAGAAACCTATGAGGGATTTTATTGTATTTCATCCATACATTTCATATTTTGTCCAATGATTCCACTGTGTCTGTAGTATTCTCTCTACTAGTCCTTTTACAGTGATGTATTTACGTGTAGTACCATAATGAAACCTGTATCACATATTTTGTACTACAATATCTAATGATTGAACGAACAACTATGCAGTGAAACTATCAGTATATTGTGTGTGGGTGATCTAAATTAATGTTATTACTATGGTATTTCATGATAAATTAGTTATTTGAACCAATGACTCTGCCAGTGCAAGGTTTCTTTAAAGATATGAATGCACAGTGTAATGTTCTGAACATTGGACAGCCTGTGTTACAAGTGATGACCGTTTTGAGTTTTGTGTCTAGAGTTTTGAAAAATGACCACAAGGTTTTGAAATTAGTGCCAAAGTGATTGTAAAAAACTGTAATAGAGTGTGTGTTTTGTATTGTTTGTGTGTGTGTGTGTGTCTCTGATCTAATACAGTGTGTGTGTGTGTGTCTCCGATCTAATACAGTGTGTGTGTGTGTGTGTGTGTGTGTGTGTGTGTGTGTGTGTGTGTCCTATCTAATATAGTGTATGTGTGGTGTGTGTGTGCATCTGCTATCTAACACAGATTGAGTGTGTGCGTGTGTGAGTGTGTGTGGTGTGAGTGAGTGAGTGAGTGAGTGTGCGTGCATGTCCTAGCTATTAATGTGTGTGTGTGTGTCCTATCTAAAACACGTCAAATGCTACTGTACCAGATAGGAAAGTCAATATTCAACAAATCTTGAAGTGTATTAAACATTTCCCTGTATGTCTTTGTAAAAACATTAAAGAGTTTTCTTTAAACAATTTATTTATCCCCAATTGCAGGGTATTACCATCGGGATATTGACCACAGTGGTATTGTTAGTCAATGTAAATGGGGTATTGCTTTAAAATGCTAATTCATTCTGGTAAAATCCCTACAGTCAGCGGTTGATAATCCGTCATGAGAAGTGTTTCATCTGTAGTCCCAGGGCTGAAGACAATCAACATCAATACAATATTTCAACATTCTGGGTTCGCGCCCAGGCTCTGTCGTAACCGGACGCAACCGGGAGGTCCGTGGGGCGACGCACAATTGGCCCAGCGTCGTCCGGGTTAGGGAGGGCTTGGCCGGGAGGGATGTCCTTGTCTCATCGCACACCAGCGACTCCTGTGGTGGGCCGGGCGCAGTGCATGCTGACCAAGGTTGCCAGGTGCACAGTGTTTCCTCCGACACATTGGTGCGGCTGGCTTCCGGGTTGGATGAGCGCTGTGTGGCTCATCCAACGCATGACTTTCCACCTTTATCTCTCCCGAGCCCGTACGGGAGTTGTAGCGATGAGACAAGATAGTAGCTACTAAAAACAATTGGATACCACGAAATTGGGGAGAAAAAGGGGTAAACAAAAAATAGTAACATCTAAATATACAACAATAGACAATATAATGATCATAGTTCAAATCAAATGCTATTGGTCACGTGCAGATGTTGTCGCAGGGTGCAGCGATATGCTCATGTTTCTAATTTCAATATAGTGGTGTGTATAGACAGTATATGAATAGAAAAGGTATGTACAGCAATAGTTATATAAGTAAATATGTATGTAAACATTATTAAAGTGACCAGTGTTCAATTACTATGTCTATAGGGCAGCAGTCTCTAAGTTGCAGGGTAGAGTACTAGGTGGTAGCCGGCTAGTAACAGTGACTAAGGTTCAGGGCAGGGTACTGGGCAGAGGCTGGCTAGTGGTGTTGAACAGTCTATTGGCCTGGAGATAAAAGCTGTTTTTCAGTCTCTCGGTCCCAGCTTTGATGCTCCTGTACTGTTTCCACATACTAGATGGTATCAGGGTGAACAGGACGTGACTCGGGTGGCTGAGGTCCTTGATGATCTTCTAGATGGTATCAGGGTGAACTGGAAGTGACTCGGGTGGCTGAGGTTCTTGATGATCTTCTTGGAATTCCTGTGACACGGGGTGTTGTAGTTGTCCTGGAGGGCAGGCAGTGTGCCCCCGGTAACACGTTGGGCTGACCGCATCACCCTCTGTAGAGCCCTGCTGTTGTGAACGGTGCGGTTGCCGTACCAGGCGGTGACATAGCTCAACAGGATGCATCTGTAAAAGTTAGTGGGGGTCTTAGGGGTCAAAGCTGAATTCCTCAGCCTCCTGAGGTTGGAGAGCTCCTTCTTCACCAGAACGGACCATTTCAGGATGTCAGTGATATGTACGCCGAGGAACATCGGTCCCGTCGATGTGAATGAGGGCGTGCTCGCTCTACTGTCTCCTGAAGTCCACGATCAGCACCTTAGTTTTGTTGACGTTGAAGGAGAGGTTTTCCTGACACCTCTCCGCCAGGGCCCTCACCTCCTCCCTGTAGGCTTGTCATTGTTGGTAATCAGGCTAACCACTGTTGTGTCGTCAGCAAACATAATGATTGAGTTGGAGACCACGCAGTGGGGCCCCCATGTTGAGGATCAGTGTGGACCCCCCCTCGGGGTCGGCCCATCAGGAAGACCCAGTTGCACAGGGCGGGGTTCACACCCAGGGCCCCGATAATAGTGATGAGTTTAGAGGGCACTATGGTATCTTAGATAGGTATTCCTCTTATCCAGATGGGATAGGTCAGTGTGCAGTGCGCTGGCGGCTGCGTCATCCTTGGATCTGTTGGGTCGGTCTGCTGGGTCTAGGGTAACAGGTAGGGTGGAGGTGATATGGTCCTTGACTAGTCTCTCAAAGCACTTCATGATGACAGAAGGGGCGATAGTCATCTAGTTGAGTTACCTTCACTTTCTTGGTTGCAGGAATAATGGTGGACATCTTGAAGCATGTGGGGACAACAGACTGGGATAGGGAGAGTTTAAATGTCTCTTGGTCCTACAGTATGTGATATCTTATGAGTCCGTTTTGACAGTTATCCTTTTGCTACTTTTTCAGGATTGCCATGAAACTAGCAAAGGTACTGCACTCTCTCACAATGTACATGAATTTACTACTTATATTTTTTACTACTTTTACTTTGCTACATTCTAAATTAAAATGGTGTACTTTTTACTCCATACATTTTCCCTGACTCCCAAAAGTACTAGTTACATTACATATCGAATGTAGAACAATGGTCCAATTCACCTACTTATCAAGAGAACATCCCTGGTCATCTCTACTGCCTCTGATCTGGAGGACTCACTAAACAGAACATCCCTAGTCATCCCTACTGCCTCTGATCTGGTAGACTCACTAAACAGAGAACATCCCTGGTCATCCCTACTGCCTCTGATCTGGCGGACTCACTAAACAGAGAACATCCCTGGTCATCTCTACTGCCTCTGATCTGGCGGACTCACTAAACAGAGAAAATACCTGGTCATCTCTACTGCCTCTGATCTGGAGGACTCACTAAACAGAGAACATCCCTGGTCATCCCTACTGCCTCTGATCTGGAGGACTCACTAAACAGAGAAAATACCTGGTCATCTCTACTGCCTCTGATCTGGAGGACTCACTAAACAGAGAACATCCCTGGTCATCTCTACTGCCTCTGATCTGGCGGACTCACTAAACAGAGAAAATACCTGGTCATCTCTACTGCCTCTGATCTGGAGGACTCACTAAACAGAGAACATCCCTGGTCATCTCTACTGCCTCTGATCTGGCAGACTCACTAAACCCAAATGCTTCGTTTGTAAATGATTTCTGAGTGGCTCCTTATATAAATAAAAACTAGAAAGTGGTGCCGTATGGTTTGCTTCATAGAAAGACTGTGATACTGAAGTATATTTAAAACCAAATCATTTTTACTCTAGTAGTATTTTACTGGGTGACTTTCACTTTTATATGAGTCATTTTCTATTAAGGTATCTTTAGTTTTACTCAAGTATGACAATTGGGTACTTTTTCCACCACTGCTTGTGAACAGGTTGTGACACGGTATGAGAGATGGGACAAAATCATTGAGTACGTGTACAGCTTAGAAGCATCTGTTGAGATTTGGTTTCTGATACATTTACCAGGTTGCGTTTGACTGTTCCATAAAAACAAATGGTATTTGTTTTTTTGAAGGACATGTCAGAGTGAATAATTATGCACCTCGATCCTCTGTCCCTTTTACAGTTTCCTCAGGTTGATGGGTCTCGCTGTTTCTGATGGAGAAATACATGCAGAGCGTTTTTTTTTTAAGTTCAATGTTAGACATGACTAGTCCAACAAGTCATTGCTGCTGTACGTTTACGGGCAGGTGGTTGCTTTGTCTTGGCATGGACATAGAAGACTGTGTCACTTGCCCTCATCTGCATTTTGATCTGGGGCCATTCAGAGGGCAGGTCATTTATGTATATACTTAATAAAAGTGGGCCCATAATGGATCCTTGAGGGACCCCAGTCAGAGGATTTTGACAGTTTGATGTTGGTGCATTGTATTATTTTGGTCAGACAGGATTCTGATAGGTTGTGGGTTGACGATAGCAGCACATTGTGGTTCACTGTGTCAAACGCTTTCTTTGAATCCTGGAAAACAGCTCCCACAACTCCACCTTTGTCAAGTTTGTCTTGAAAACAAACTGCATTGGATGGAGAGGAAAGTGACCTGAGTTTAGGTGGGCTATTAGTCGGTTGGCCACCAGCTTTTCTGCCACCTTGGATATGATTGGGACCACTGATTACCTATGG
>NC_034188.2:11615294-11660294 GCF_002021735.2 Oncorhynchus kisutch | reverse complement strand
ATGGAGGGATGGAGAGAGGGAGGGATGGAGGGAGGGAGGGATGGAGAGAGGGAGGGATGGAGAGAGGGAGGGATGGAGGGAGGGATGGAGGGATGGAGAGAGGGAGGGATGGAGGGAGGGATGGAGGGATGGAGAGATGGAGGGATGGAGGGAGAGATGGAGAGAGGGAGGGATGGAGGGAGGGATGGAGAGAGGGAGGGAGGGAGGGAGGGAGGGAGGGAGGGAGGGAGGGAGGGAGGGAGGGAGGGAGGGAGGGAGGGAGGGAGGGAGGGAGGGAGGGAGGGAGGGAGGGATGGAGAGAGGGAGGGATGGATAGAGGGAGGGATAGAGAGAGGGAGGGATGGAGAGAGGGAGGGATGGAGAGAGGGAGGGATGGAGAGATGGAGGGATGGAGAGAGGGAGGGATGGAGAGATAGCTCCTAGATAGCTGCAGTGGTTTCTGGGCTAGCCAAGCAAACCACTAATCTGGGGATACTTTGAAGATATTATCCACTTGAGCCCTCTCTATCTGTTTTGTAGCAGACATGTCAGGGGCTAATTGTTAAAAATTGAGTTATTGAGTTGGATGCCCTTCTCCAGGCCCTGAAGGACACGGTGTGTGTGTGTGTGTGTTTGCATGTGTCCGTGGGTGTAAGCGCACATGAAGGACCAGCGGCAATACAAATTGGATCCCCACAGTATTGGAATTCCACTAGAGTACCCCCCTCCCTGCTTTAGGACTAGAGTACCCCCTGCCTTAGCCCAGCCATAATATTTGTCTAATAATTGAAGCACACAGACCATCAAATATCATGCCGTTTCTCTCAATTGATTCAGACAGGGGCACACCAAAAAAACAGTGCACTCGCAATTTCACCCGTTTGTAATTCTGAACGGCGTTCTGACTCTTATTTTTAATGATGAAAAATTCTGCAGGGCGAAAGCATTTGTAATTTGTCCTCTGGCTTTCTCCACTTGTAATGCAGACTACAGAGCTGTTAGGGCTTCTGACAGGCCCACAAACAACCTCCCACATAAACTGTGTACGAACCTAAAGCACTATCAATTAGCTGTGAGTATCAACTAAACATTTCATTTCCATTACAAACATAAACACCTTGACAAACTACATACATTCACTTACCAAATGCATTTAAATACATATACCATAGTGTTGAATAATGCAACAATGTTCACTTCTATTTTACAGAGTCAGTCACTGTTGTGCAAACATACAATCTGACTCACTTGTATTAATGTTAGTATTGGTAATGGTATTACAAAGAGTGGTATATCTGAGCCCATCGGTAGAGCCTGTGGATTACTTCTTCTCAGGGAGGGAGGGAGGGAGGGAGGGAGGGAGGAATGAAGGGAGGGAGGAATGAAGGGAGGGGGGAGGAATGAAGGGAGGGGGGGAGGAATGAAGGGAGGGAGGGAGGAATGAAGGGAGGGGGGAGGAATGAAGGGAGGGAGGGAGGCAGGGAGGGATAGAGGGAGGGATGAAGGGAGGAATGAAGGGAGGGAGGGAGGGAGGCAGGGAGGGAGGCAGGGAGGGATAGAGGGAGGGAGGGATGAAGGGAGGGATGGAGGAATGAATGGAGGGATAGAGGGAGGGAGGGATGAAGGGAGGGATAGAGGGAGGGAGGGATGTAGGGAGGGATAGAGGAATGAAGGGAGGGATAACCAAATTACCGTACAACAGACCATGTATTCACCCTGCACACCCTAATTGACAACCAAACAAACCAAAACAAAGGCAAAGTCTTCTTTGTTGATTTCAAAAAAGCTTGGCATGAGGGTCTGCTATACAAATTGATGGGAAGTGGTGTTGGGGGTAAAACATACAACATTATCAAATCCATGTACACAATGTGCGGTTAAAATGGGCAAAAAACACACACATTTCTTCACACAGGGTCGTGTGGTGAGACAGGGATGCAGCTTAAGCCCCACCCTCTTCAACATATACATCAACGAATTGGCGCGGGCACTAGAAAATTCTGCAGCACCCGGCCTCCCCCTACTAGAATCCAAAGTCAAATGTCTACTGTTAGCTGATGATCTGGTGCTTCTGTCACCAACCAAGGAGGGCCTACAGCAGCACCTAGATCTTCTGCACAGATTCTGTCAGACCTGGGCCCTGACAGTAAATCTCAGTAAGACCAAAATAATGGTGTTCCAAAAAAGGTCCAGTCGCCAGGACCACAAATACAAATTCCATCTAGACACTGTTGCCCTAGAGCACACAAAAAACGATACATACCTTGGCCTAAACATCAGCGCCACAGGTAACTTCCACAAAGCTGTGAACGATCTGAGAGACAAGGCAAGAAGGGAATTCTATGCCATCAAAAGGAACATAAATTTCAACATACCAATTAGGATCTGGCTAAAAATACTTGAATCAGTCATAGAGCCCATTGCCCTTTACGGTTGTGAGGTCTGGGGTCCGCTCACCAACCAAGACTTCACAAAATGGGACAAACACCAAATTGAGACTCTGCATGCAGAATTCTGCAAAAATATCCTCTGTGTACAACGTAGAACACCAAATAATGCATGCAGAGCAGAATTAGGCCGATACCCACTAATTATCAAAATCCAGAAAAGAGCCGTTAAATTCTACAACCACTTAAAAGGAAGCGATTCCTAAACCTTCCATAACAAAGCCATCACCTACAGAGAGATGAACCTGGAGAAGAGTCCCTTAAGCAAGCTGGTCCTGGGGCTCTGTTCACAAACACAAACACACCCCACAGAGCCCCAGGACAGGAGCACAATTGGACCCAACCAAATCATGAGAAAACAAAAAGATAATTACTTGACACATTGGAAAGAATTAACAAAAAAACAGAGCAAACTAGAATGCTATTTGGCCCTAAACAGAGAGTACACAGTGGAAGAATACCTGTCCACTGTGACTGACCCAAACTTAAGGAAAGCTTTGACTATGTACAGACTCAGTGAGCATAGCCTTGCTATTGAGAAAGGCCGCCGTAGGCAGACCTGGCTCTCAAGAGAAGACAGGCTATGTGCACACTGCCCACAAAATTAGATGGAAACTGAGCTGCACTTCCTAACCTCCTGCCCAATGTATCACCATATTAGAGAAACATATTTCCCTCAGATTACACAGATCCACAAAGAATTCAAAAACAAATCCAATTTTGATAAACTCCCATATCTACTGGGTGAAATTCCACAGTGTACTATTACAGCAGCAAGATTTGTGACCTGTTGCCACAAGAGATGGGCAACCAGTGAAGAACAAACACCATTGTAAATATATATATATATATAATATGACATTTGTAATGTCGTTATTGTTTTGAAACTTCTGTATGTGTAATGTTTACTGTTAATTTTATTGTTTATTTCACTTTTGTATATTATCTACCTCACTTGCTTTGGCAATGTTAACACATGTTTCCCATGCCAATAAAGCCCCTTGAATTGAATTTAATTTAATTGAGAGATCGAGAAGGGTGGAGAGAGAGAGAGAGAGGGCTAGAGAGAGAGAGCGAGAGAGAGGAGGGTGGAGAGAGAGAGAGAGGGCTAGAGAGAGCGAGAGAGAGAGAGAGAGAGAGAGTGAGAGAGAGGAGGGTGGAGAGAGAGAGAGAGAGGGCTAGAGTGAGAGAGTGAGAGAGAGGAGGGTGGAGAGAGAGAGAGAGAGAGAGAGGGCTAGAGAGAGAGAGCGAGAGTGAGGTGGGGTGGAGAGAGAGAGAGAGGGCTAGAGAGAGCGAGAGAGAGAGAGAGAGTGAGAGAGAGGAGGGTGGAGAGAGAGAGAGAGAGAGGGCTAGAGAGAGAGAGTGAGAGAGAGGAGGGTAGAGAAAGAGAGAGAAGAGAGGGCTAGAGAGAGAGAGAGCGAGAGTGAGGTGGGGTGGAGAGAGAGAAACCCTCTATCCACAGTGTCCTCTGTGAGAAATATAATGCGTAAGTAAGCATCGTACGGACGAGCGAGACCGTTGACTCTTTCTGATTACATACGGAGCCTTTGCGCTTCAATAATGTGCCCTCGTGAGTCCCTTTGTCTTCACTACGGGTACTGTGCATACCAAATGGCACACTGCCATATATAAAGTGCACTATAAAGGGAATAGGTTACCTACTGACCATACTAACAAGGGTGTTAGGCAACAGTATAACCTACAATATAATCCAACCCCTGCCTTTACGTATTGTAAAGCATTTCAAATGTAAACTCAACTTAATTACAGTTGTCTACTGATTAACACAACGCTTTGGACAGACATTCTCAGTCTCTCTCTCTCTCAAATAGAATAGTAAAGGTCAACACCACAGCAGGGTTCAGTGTGAAGGTCAACACCACAGCAGGGTTCAGTGTGAAGGTCAACACCACAGCAGGGTTCATAGTGAAGGTCAACACCACAGCAGGGTTCAGTGTGAAGGTCAACACCACAGCAGGGTTCATAGTGAAGGTCAACACCACAGCAGGGTTCAGTGTGAAGGTCAACACCACAGCAGGGTTCATAGTGAAGGTCAACACCACAGCAGGGTTCAGTGTGAAGGTCAACACCACAGCAGGGTTCATAGTGAAGGTCAACACCACAACAGGGTTCATAGAGACCAGCGAGTGGATGTGACAAGTGGCATGGTGCCACCAGCCAAAACAGAAACAGAAGAGCAGAGACTCCCTCAGCTGTATAAAGGCATTCAACATGCTATACCCATCTATCTCCCCACCTGGAATGGGACTGTGTAAAAAATGGCAACCTATTCCCTATATAGTACACTACTTTTGACCAGGGCACATTTGGCACCCTACTGTCTGTTTATTCCCTATATAGTATACTACTTTTGACCAGGGCCCATATAGCACCCTACTGTCTGTTTATTCCCTATATAGTACACTACCCCATGGGCCCTGGTCAACAGTAGTGCACTATACAGGGAAGCATTCAGACAGTGAGTCCAGTTGTTTGGCTGCTGCTGCACATGTGTTGCTGGAGTGAGAGGTGACTCTGACTCATGTCTGAGTAACATGCAGTGCCTTGTCTGTGTTTGTTAATGGACATATGGGAGGATGAGGCATCCATTTGATCCAGTTTCCTAGAAGAGAGCTGTTAGTTCAAGTCAACTACATGAATCTTGGTGCTAATAATAGGAGGAGTAGCATCCCAGCTAGACGTCCGGACGACCGCGCGCGCGCGCGTGTGTGTGTGTGTGGTCTGTTTGACAGACAGCTCCACAGAGAGAATGTCAGAGAACACCCGAAGACATGAACGTTCCAACGTGACATTCCAATATAATTCAACATTCTGAATACACACACACACACACACACACACACACACACACACACACACACACACACACACACACACACATACACACGCACACGCGCACACACACACACACACACACAGAATCGGGAGCTATATAGCCTTCACTCGCCTTCCCTCTCAGCTCAAACCAGCATGATATTTACGATAAATCCCTAGAAGTTGTTCTCCTGCCTGGGAGTCCCAAAGCCCTCCTGGTGTTCTCCCCAGTAATCTCAGCCAAAGCCCCGCTGGTAAAGAGGTACATACACAACTGTTGAGGAGGGGATTCAATATGGCTTCCGGCAACAAAAAAAAAAAACCTCAACTGTAGTGGTTGCGTCCCAAATGGCACCCTATTCCCTTTATAGTGCACTACTTCTGACCAGAGCCCACAGTGCACTACTTTTAACCAGAGCCTTATGGGTACAGGTCCAAAGTAGTGCACTAAATAGGGAATAGGGCGCCATCTGGGACGTAGACCAGCCTCCCTCCACGACTCCTCTCAGTGATAAGTGTTCAGGGAAAATACATGTGATCCTCTCTGGTGGTTAGTAGAAACTCAACAAACACAGAATCCAGCAGCTAAAAGACTGAAACAAAAGACTGGTCACAACCAAGAAAGAAAAGAAAAGAAAGATGAATACCGCACTTCTGATCAAGGCAAGTCAACAACCTGAAAGTGTTGATTTCATACAGCAGGCCTACAACCCAAAGCAAAGACAGCATCCAACAGAAGAACCTATAGAAATACCTCCAACCTTGAGTCTTTAACTGGCAGTAAGACCTCGTCTAGACAGGATGCATTTATTTAACTTCATATCATTACATTCTGTAAGGAGTAGATAACAACACCGCCACATCAAATAGCTTCTTTCTCTCAGCCAAACCAGGAGCCCGGTCAGGCAGGCATAATTCTCACCCCTCTCCTATTTTAATAATAATCTGTGTCCCTGCATGTTCCTCCCATGCCCACCCACCTCCACACGCACACCTCCCACCTCTCTACCACCTCTCACCTATTCAGTTCCTCCTGTTATCGCCGACATCCTGCCACAACATCCTGCCACAACATTCTGTCTCATCCTGTCTCATCACCACCTCTAGACTTCCACCTCCCACTCTATCTCCTCCTCCTAACTGTCCCCATACACCATTTCACCTTGACCTCCTTTAGTCAATCTACCTTCCAACATCTTCGTTCATACATTCAACCTCAACCTTTTCCCCGGTGTGTACCTGAACCTTTCTCCACCTCCCCAAATACAACCATAAACCTCCTCCCTTAACCCTCCACTTTCAAACCTCTCCTCTCCAACCCTGTCCCCATTCAGCCAATCTCCTCCCTCCAATCCTGTCCCCATTCACCCAATCTCCTCCCTCCAATCCTGTCCCCATTCAGCCAATCTCCTCCCTCCAACCCTGTCCCCATTCAGCCAATCTCCTCCCTCTAACCCTGTCCCCATTCAGCAAATCTCCTCTCTCCAACCCTGTCCCCATTCAGCCAATCTCCTCCCTCCAATCCTGTCCCCATTCACCCAATCTCCTCCCTCCAACCCTGTCCCCATTCACCCAATCTCCTCCCTCCAACCCTGTCCCCATTCAGCCAATCTCCTCCCTCCAACCCTGTCCCCATTCAGCAAATCTCCTCCCTCCATCCCTGTCCCCATTCAGCAAATCTCCTCCCTCCAACCCTGTCCCCATTCAGCCAATCTTCTCCCTCCAACCCTGTCCCCATTCAGCAAATCTCCTCCCTCCAACCCTGTCCCCATTCAGCAAATCTCCTCCCTCCAACCCTGTCCCCATTCAGCAAATCTCCTCCCTCCAACCCTGTCCACATTCAGCCAATCTCCTCCCTCCCACTCTACATTTATACCTCTCTTAACATCCAACCAGCTCTCCCCACCTCTGACTTCCTGTCCCTCCCACCTCATAGGGATAGTTCACCCAAATAACAAAATTACCCTGTACAGTACCAGTCAAAGGTTTGTACACACCTAGTATTTCAAGATTATTATTCTACATTGTAGAATAATAGTGATGACATCAAAACTATGGAATAACACATATGGAATCATGTAGTAACCAAAAAAGTGTTAAACAAATCTAAATATTTTTTATATTTGAGATTCGTCAACGTATCCACCTTTTGCCTTGATGACAGCTTTGCACACTCTTGGCATTCTCTCAACCAGCTTCATAAGATAGTCACCTGGAATTAATTTCAATTAACAGGTGTGGCTTTTTAAAAGTTAATTTATGGAATTTCTTTCCTTTTAATTGCGTTTGAACAAATCAGTTGTGTTTTGACAAGGTAGGGGTGGTATACAGAAGATAGCACTATTTGGTAAAAGACCAAGTCAATATTATGGCAAGAACAGCTCAAATAAGCAAAGAGAAATGACAGTCCATAATTACTTTAAGACATGAAGGTCAGTCAATGCGGAACATTTCAAGAACTAAATTATTTTTCAAGTGCAGTCCCAAAAACCATCAAGAGCTATGATGAAACTGGCTCTAATGAGGACCACCACAGGAAAGGAAGACCTATAGTTAATTCTGCTGCAGAGGATTAGTTCTTTAGAGTTACCAGCCTAAGAAATTGCAGCCCAAATAAATGCTTCACAGAGTTCACAAGAAACAGTAAATGCTTCATGAGTAACAGACACATCTCAACATCAACTGTTCAGAGGGGACTGTGTGAATCAGACCTTCATGGTCGAATTGTTGCAAAGAAACCATGACTAAAAAACACCAATAAGAAGAAGAGACTTGCTTGGGCCAAGAAACATGAGCAATGGACATTAGACCGGTGGAAATCTGTCCTTTGGACTGATGAGTCCAAATTTGAGATTTTTGGCTCCAACCGCTGTGTCTTTGTGAGACGCAGAGCAGGTGAACGGATGATCTCCGTATGTGTGGTTCCCACCGTGAAGCATGGAGGAGGAGAGGTGAGGGTATGGGGCTGGTGACACTGTCTGTTATTTAATTAGAATTCAAGGCACACTTAATAACCAGCATGTCTACCACAGCATTCTGCAGTGAAACGCCATCCCATCTGGTTTGCACTTAGTGGGATTATCATTTGTTTTTAAACAGGACGATGACCCAAAACACACCTCCAGGCTGTGTAAGGGCTATTTGACCAAGAAGGAGAGTGATGGTGCATAATCAGATGACATGGCCTCCACAATCACCTGACCTCAATCCAATTGAGATGGTTTGGGATGAGTTGGACCGCAGAGTGAAGGAAAAGCAGCCAACAAGTGCTCAGCATATTTGTGGAACTCCTACTAGACTGTTGGAAAAGCATTCCTCATGAAGCTGGTTGAGAGAATTCCAAGAGTGTGCAAAGTTGTCATCAAGGCAAAGTGGTGGCTACTTTAAATAATATAATGTAGAAAATAGTCCAAATAAAGAAAAACCCCTAGAATGAATAGGTTTGTCCAAACTTTTGACTGGTACTGCAAGCAGTCTATGGACAACTCTATGGAATACTCAAACTAACCACACTAATGGTACTATTTGTGATGTATATTGAGTATGTAGTATGCTTATTGGTCATAGTGTGGATATAGATAGTATGCCACAAGTTCCCGGATGTCCTCCTATATTCGCCAAAATAGGAAGTTTACAAGCAGTGGATAATATTTTTGTGCTTTTTGTGCCCCAAAATGCAATTCTTCAGAAAGTGGGCGTGGCTTCACAAAATGTTCAGATTTGAAAACATTTTCTGAAAACAGTCGAAGTCCAACGAGAGCGGATGAACATTCATTGCTTTAACTAATTATGACGAATGTGAAGAAATGTTGAGCAATGAAATAATGTAATTACTTTTCAAATAAGTTACGTTGCACGTTATGTTCATTACGCTATCCTTACGAACCACATAGCGTATCATTACAGCAGTATGTACCGGAATGTTAGCTATCTACCTAATGTTAGTTGGCTAGTAATACATCTAACTCGCCAGTATATTAACTACATGCTATCTAACTAACTACCCAACGTTTATTGACTTGATTATTCACGTAATTCTTAGCCAAGTGTGCGTTCTCTTCTGACATTTTTAATGTGGGTGCGTTCATAAATTCGTTCTGGCTATCTACTCCGATTTCAGAGCACTAGTCTGGGTGTGCTAGAGCACGGACAACTGATGAATTTACTAACGCTCAACATTAGTTGAATATAGCAGTTGTCGGCAAAAAAAAGCGTAATTAAATTGTTGCCAGCAGCACAGTTACAGTCAGCAACGCTCTGGATAACATGAAAACAGCCTAACCAACTCTGCTAAGGCGAGTTAAATAGTAAGAGTGAGGTGTTCTCTCCTTTGTGTCTGGAAGTAGCGCGTTCAGAGCCACACTGGACGCTCTGGCCGGGGAGTAGTGTTGATCTGATCATTCTGACCTCACAATGGCCAGTTAGCTTGAGTGCTTGACTGCCATTGTGAGGTCAGAATGATCAGATCAACACTACTCCCCGGCCAGAGCGTCCAGTGTGGCTCTGAACGCGCCGAAAGCAAAACGATCTGAATTTACAAACGGACAATCTGACAATGCTCTGAATTTACGAACACCCAGAGTATACTCAGGCACTTCAGATTGAATTTATGAATACACCCGAAGTCGTAAAATGTCTAGCTAGTAATTTTTATGCTTACAAACTCACCTCTACTCCCGTCCACCCCCCCCTCTTCTCCCAACCACCCTCCAACCTCTCTCCTCTCCTCCCATCTACCCTCCCACCCCTCCCTTCTTCTCCCAACCAACCTCCCACCCCTCCCCTCTTCTCCCGACTACCCTCCCACCCCTCCCCTCTTCTCCCGACTACCCTCCCACCCCTCCCCTCTTCTCCCGACTACCCTCCCACCCCTCCCCTCTTCTCCCGACTACCCTCCCACCCCTCCCCTCTTCTCCCGACTACCCTCCCACCCCTCCCCTCTTCTCCCGACTACCCTCCCACCCCTCCCCTCTTCTCCCGACTACCCTCCCACCCCTCCCCTCTTCTCCCGACTACCCTCCCACCCCTTGAGGGAACGTGCTGACTACATTCTGACTGCAGGGATGTCCACCAGAGCTGTTGCCAGAGAATTCAATGTTCAATAAAGCCCTTTTGTGAGGGAAACTAATTCTGATTGGCTGTGCCCAGCTCCCCAGTGGGTGGGGCTGGCTCCCAGGTGGGCGGGCCCATGCTCAGTCATGTGGAATTTTAAAAACATGTAACCTTTATTTAACTAGGCAAGTCGGTTAAGAACAAATTATTATTTACAATGACGGCCTAGGAACAGTGGGTTAACTGCCTTGTTCAGGGGCAGAACGACAGATTTTTACCTTGTCAGCTCAGGGTTTTAATCCAGCAACCTTTCGGTTACTGGCCCAACACTCTAACCACTAGGCTACCTGTCGCCTCTAGATTAGGGCCTAATGAATAAATACAGTGCCTTGCGAAAGTATTCGGCCCCATTGAACTTTGCGACCTTTTGCCACATTTCAGGCTTCAAACATAAAGATATAAAACTGTATTTTTTTGTGAAGAATCAACAACAAGTGGGACACAATCATGAAGTGGAACGACATTTATTGGATATTTCAAACTTTTTTAACAAATCAAAAACTGAAAAATTGGGCGTGCAAAATTATTCAGCCCCTTTACTTTCAGTGCAGCAAACTCTCTCCAGAAGTTCAGTGAGGATCTCTGAATGATCCAATGTTGACCTAAATGACTAATGATGATAAATACAATCCACCTGTGTGTAATCAAGTCTCCGTATAAATGCACCTGCACTGTGATAGTCTCAGAGGTCCGTTAAAAGCGCAGAGAGTATCATGAAGAACAAGGAACACACCAGGCAGGTCCGAGATACTGTTGTGAAGAAGTTTAAAGCCGGATTTGGATACAAAAAGATTTCCCAAGCTTTAAACATCCCAAGGAGCACTGTGCAAGCGATAATATTGAAATGGAAGGAGTATCAGACCACTGCAAATCTACCAAGACCTGGCCGTCCCTCTAAACTTTCAGCTCATACAAGGAGAAGACTGATCAGAGATGCAGCCAAGAGGCTCATGATCACTCTGGATGAACTGCAGAGATCTACAGCTGTGGTGGGAGACTGTCCAGAGGACCACAATCAGTCGTATTTTGCACAAATCTGGCCTTTATGGAAGAGTGGCAAGAAGAAAGCCATTTCTTAAAGATATCCATAAAAAGTGTTGTTTAAAGTTTGTCACAAGCCACCTGGGAGACACACCAAACATGTGGAAGAAGGTGCTCTGGTCAGATGAAACCAAAATTGAACTTTTTGGCAACAATGCAAAACGTTATGTTTGGCGTAAAAGCAACACAGCTCATCACCCTGAACACACCATCCCCACTGTCAAACATGGTGGTGGCAGCATCATGGTTTGGGCCTGCTTTTCTTCAGCAGGGACAGGGAAGATGGTTAAAATTGATGGGAAGATGGATGGAGCCAAATACAGGACCATTCTGGAAGAAAACCTGATGGAGTCTGCAAAAGACCTGAGACTGGGACGGAGATTTGTCTTCCAACAAGACAATGATCCAAAACATAAAGCAAAATCTACAATGGAATGGTTCAAAAATAAACATATCCAGGTGTTAGAATGACCTGAATCCAATCGAGAATCTGTGGAAAGAACTGAAAACTGCTGTTCACAAATGCTCTCCATCCAACCTCACTGAGCTCGAGCTGTTTTGCAAGGAGGAATGGGAAAAAATGTAAGTCTCTCGATGTGCAAAACTGATAGAGACATACCTCAAGCGACTTACAGCTGTAATCGCAGCAAAAGGTGGCGCTACAAAGTATTAACTTAAGGGGGCTGAATAATTTTGCACGCCCAATTTTTCAGATTTTGATTTGTTAAAAAAGTTTGAAATATCCAATAAATGTCGTTCCACTTCATGATTGTGTCTCACTTGTTGTTGATTCTTCACAAAAAAATACAGTTTATATCTTTATGTTTGAAGCCTGAAATGTGGCAAAAGGTCGCAAAGTTCAAGGGGGCCGAATATTTTCGCAAGGCACTGTAAATAGATAGGTGGTATTTATATTTTGTTTGTGCTACACTGGTTGCCGTTTTCTCATGGCAACGGGTCACAAATATTGCTGCTGTGATTGGACACTGCGGTATTTCGCAGTGATATGGGAGTTGATCAATGTTTGATTTGTTTTCAAATTCTTTGTTTGATCTGTCAGAAATATGTCTCTATGGTTATACATTTGGCAGGAGGTTAGAATTTAACAGCTCTTTTCTGGATGTTGATAACTAGTGGGTATAGTCCTAATTCTGCTCTGCATACATTGTTTGGGGTTTTGCGTTGTACACAAAGTATATCTTTTTTAATTTGGTGTTTGTCCCATTTTGTGAATTATTGGTTGGTGAATGGACACCAAACCTCACAACCATTATAGGCAATGGGCTTGATAACTGATTGAAGTATTTTTAGCCAGATCCTAATTGGTAGGTTGAGTTTTATGTTCCTTTTGATGGTGTAGAAGGCCTTTCTTGCCTTGTCTCTTAGATCGTTCACAGCTTTGTGGAAGTTGACCTGTGGTATTGACGTTTAGGCTGAGGTAGGTATAATTACTTGTGTGCCCTAGGGCAACGGTGTCTAGAATTTGTATTTGCTGTTCTGGCTACTGGACCTTACTGAGATTTGCTGTCAGGGCCCAGGTCTGACAGAATCTGTACAGAAGATCTAGGTGCTGCTGTAGACCCTCCTTGGTTGGGGACAGAAGCACCAGATCATCAGCAAACAGTAGACATTTGACTTACGAATCCAGAAGGGTGAGGCCCGGTGCTGCAGATGGTTCTCGCCAATTAATTTATATATACGGCCTTGAGGAAAGAAATGTGTGTTTTTTAATTACACATAATTATAATTAATTTTAACTGCACACTTGTTGTTTGTATACATTGATTTGATCATATGATGTCGCCCCAACGCCATGTTTCATCAGTTTGTATAGCAGACCCTCATGCCAAATAGAGTCAAAAACGTTTTTGAAGTCAACAAAGCATGAGAAGACTTTGCCTTTCTTTGATTTGTTTGTGTGTCTATAAGGGTATGCAGGGTGTATACGTGGTCTATCAAATGGTCATTTGGTAAAAAGCCAATTTGACATTTGCTCAGGATATTGTTTTCACTGATGAAATGTTGGCAATGTCTCTCCTTCTCTTACTGTCTGTCTCTCTCTACATCTCTCTCTCTCACTGTCCCTATCTCTCACTGTCCACCTCTCTCTCTCTCTCTCTCTCTCTCTCTCTCTCTCTCTCCGTACATGACAACATTTTGAGTATGCGTATTGTCTTGTAATACAGTATTTTGGATGTTACAATGATTTTACACTATTAGATACTGGATGGGGGCACCCTATCCCCGATATAGTGAACTACTTTTGAGCAGGGCCCAAAGGGCTCCCATAGGGCTCTGGTTAAAAGTAGTGCACTATAAAGGGAATAGGGTGTCATTTGGGACGCACATTAACATAATGTATCCTAGCAAACTATTCCAATATAATTTATTATTCAGAGTGGAATCTATTAGCAACTGATGAAATTTAAATTGTGTTTTTCTGGTAGAAGACTCTTATCTGATGAAATTAAATTGTGTTTTTCTGGTAGAAGACTTAGCTGATGAAAATAAATTGTGTTTTTCTGGTAGAAGACTCTTAGCTGATGAAATTAAATTGTGTTTTTCTGGTAGAAGACTCTTAGCTGATGAAATTAAATTGTGTTTTTTTGGTAGAAGACTCTTAACTGATGAAATTAAATTGTGTTTTTTTGGTAGAAGACTCTTAACTGACCAAGTGAAAGATAATAGGGATATAGGGGCAAACAACTTTAAAGGTTGAAACCATTTAAAAAAACAATAATGAAATAAGTATATAGTAGAAATGAAAATCCTCACTCTAAACAAGAAAAACCCATTTGTGGGGAATATAGTACCAGGAGATATGGACAGTTGGAGGAGCAGGACTGTAGGCAGTGTTGTTCTTTGATATTGACACAGGGAACGGAATCAATTAAAGGTAAACAAACCAAATGATTCTACCGAGTTGTTTGAGAACTAACATCTTCTTTGTTTTGGAGATGGTGGCTGCTCCTGCAAGAAACTCCATACCCCAAGGCCAAAATATGTGTATTTCCAAAAGTCCTTTACAACTTTCTTTAACTCCCAGTATGTATTGAGCTTCTTGTTTGTGGTGTCTAAGATATCTATCTCTAATGATTCACTGCCTGTGTGCTTTGTTTCAGCTTTTCTCTCTCTGTTCTCGGAGAGGGAGGTAGTTAGGAGGTTCATAATGGCAGATTGATATTTATTCTTCGTTACATTTGTCCTTGAGGGACTCTTTAACTCCAGAAGTGAAGTACACACACACACACACACACACACACACACACACACACACACACACACACACACACACACACACACACACACACACACACACACACACACACACACACACACACACACACACACACACACACACATCATTCCTCCTCCTCAGGGCCAAATACACACAGGTAGAAGGAAACATTGAACAGTGAAAACAGAGCGTCACACACACCTTCCAAAACGAGCAGGACGTGAAACATTTGATGACTCGGTGATATAAAAATAAAAGGTTATATATTTGTAACTATTTTCTTCCTGGTGTTCTCTCTTCCTCTGCTGCATGAGGGAGGAAAGAATGAGTGAGGGAGGGATGAAGTAGTGAGGGATAGAGGAGGAGGGAGGAAAGAATGAGTGAGGGATAGAGGAGGAGGGAGGAAAGAATGAGTGAGGGAGGGATGAAGTAGTGAGGGATAGAGGAGGAGGGAGGAAAGAATGAGTGAGGGAGGGATGAAGTAGTGAGGGATAGAGGAGGAGGGAGGAGGAAATAGTGAGGGATAGAGGAGGAGGGATGGAGTGGTGAGGGATAGAGGAGGAGGAGGGAAGAGGTGAGGATAGAGGAGGAGGGATGGAGTGGTGAGGGATAGAGGAGGAGGGATGGAGTGGTGAGGGATAGAGGAGGAGGAGGAAGAGGGAAGTGGTGAGGGATAGAGGAGGAGGAGGAAGAGGGAAGTGGTGAGGGATAGAGGAGGAGGAGGGAAGTGGTGAGGATAGAGGAGGAGGAGGAAGAGGGAAGTGGTGAGGATAGAGGAGGAGGGAGGAAGTTGTGAGGGATAGAGGAGGAGGGAAGTGGTGAGGATAGAGGAGGAGGGATGGAGTGGTGAGGGATAGAGGAGGAGGAGGGAAGTGGTGAGGATAGAGGAGGAGGGAGGGAGTGGTGAGGGATAGAGGAGGAGGAGGGAAGTGGTGAGGATAGAGGAGGAGGGAAGTGGTGAGGATAGAGGAGGAGGGAAGTGGTGAGGATAGAGGAGGAGGGAGGGAGTGGTGAGGGATAGAGGAGGAGGAGGAAGAGGGAAGTGGTGAGGATAGAGGAGGAGGGAGGAAGTTGTGAGGGATAGAGGAGGAGGAGGGAAGTGGTGAGGATAGAGGAGGAGGAGGAAGAGGGAAGTGGTGAGGATAGAGGAGGAGGGAGGAAATGGTGAGGGATAGAGGAGGAGGGATGAAGTAGTGAGGATAGAGGAGGAGGGATGGAGTGGTGAGGGATAGAGGAGGAGGGATCAAGTGGTGAGGGATAGAAGACGAGGGAGGAAGTGGTGAGGGATAGGGGAGGGGGAGGGAGGGACTTCGGCCATCATGAGATGTGTTTTGGCTCAGCATGATGTGTCTAAGGAGATATATATTGGCTGGGCATGCTGAGCAATTTGTCTTGTCTTATCAAGGCATTAATCATGGTGGGCCTTAGTGTGTGTGTGTGTGTGTGTGTGTGTGTGTGTGTGTGTGTGTGTGTGTGTGTGTGTGTGTGTGTGTGAGAGAGAGAGAGAGAGAGAGAGAGAGAGAGACCACTTGAGGAGATGACAGAATAAGACAGAATAGATTCCTGATAGCGTGCACTACTTTTGAGCAGGGCCCATAGCGCTCCCATAGGGCTCTGGTCTAATGTAGTGTACTATAGAGGGCTCTGGTCTAATGTAGTGTACTATAGAGGGCTCTGGTCTAATGTAGTGTACTATAGAGGGCTCTGGTCTAATGTAGTGTGCTATAGAGGGCTCTGGTCTAATGTAGTGTACTATAGAGGGCTCTGGTCTAATGTAGTGTACTATAGAGGGCTCTGGTCTAATGTAGTGTGCTATAGAGGGCTCTGGTCTAATGTAGTGTACTATAGAGGGCTCTGGTCTAATGTAGTGTACTATACAGGGCTCTAGTTAAATGTAGTGCACTTTAAAGAGAAGAGGGTGCCATTTAGGAGTGTTGGGCAAGTAACTAAAAGGCTGCGGGATCGAATCCCCAAGCTGACAAGGTAAAAATATGTCGTTCTGCCCCTGAACAAGGCAGTTAACCTACTGTTCCCCTGAACAAGGCAGTTAACCCACTGTTCCCCTGAACAAGGCAGTTAACCCACTGTTCCCCTGAACAAGGCAGTTAACCCACTGTTCCCCTGAGCAAGGCAGTTAACCCATTGTTCCCCTGAGCCAGGCAGTTAACCCACTGTTCCCCTGAGCCAGGCAGTTAACCCACTGTTCCTCTGAGCAAGGCAGTTAACCCACTGTTCCCCTGAGCAAGGCAGTTAACCCACTGTTCCCCTGAGCAAGGCAGTTAACCCACTGTTCCTCTGAGCAAGGCAGTTAACCCACTGTTCCCCTGAGCCAGGCAGTTAACCCACTGCTCCCCAGTTGCAGAAGACGTGGATGTGGATTAAGGCAGCCCCCCCCCCCACCCACACCTCTCTGTTTCAGAGGGGTTGGGTTAAATGCAGAAGACACATTTCAGTTGAATGCATTCAGTTGTACAACTGACTAGGTTTTCCCATTTACAAGGCAATTAGCATCCTCAAAGCGTTGTCATATAATGCAACACGAGAAGGTCAAACTACTAACAACAACAAAGCACCCATGGTTTTCCTTCACCGAGCCATTTCTCCATTTCAGTGCCACTTCCAAGAGCAGCCATCTTTGATGAAACGTTTCTCTTTTGAATTAGGTGCTTCAGAAGCCCTTGACCTAGATGAAACCAAACCATTGTTAGCCTGCGTGGTCTTTGATGTCTTTTAAAAGCATTTTCACCATTTTTCTGTGCTCAACAAAGGCCCTAATTACTATTTTTTCATCACAAGATAGACAGCCACAAAGGAACAACAAGTGTTCTGGCTGGTTGAAAGGAGATATCGCTACCTACAGTCCTGGAGGTAATGTTCTATAAATCATAGACACGTGCTTGTTTCACATGCGTCTTTCTGGATCTAACTGGGCAGTGGATAGTGTATGGTTAAATTGTCATTTCATGATCACTCAGGGTCACCAAAACTGCAGAGTGGGAAAATTTTGCCAATCAAGCCAATAGTTAAGAATATGTTTTACCCAGACTAGATTGCCATGAGAATAAAAAATCGCAACAGGAGTAAGCATAAAAATGTCAAGATCGCTTCATCGTTTTGTTTATACAGACGGTGACCTGTCCTGAATGACCTGTCCTGAATGCCCTGTCCTGAATGACCTGTCCTGAATGTCCTGTCCTGAATGACCTGTCCTGAATGACCTGTCCTGAATGCCCTGTCCTGAATAATGACCTGTCCTGAATGACCTGTCCTGAATGACCTGTCCTGAATGACCTGTTCTGAATGACCTGTCCTGAATGACCTGTCCTGAATGACCTGTCCTGAATGTCCTGTCCTGAATGACCTGTCCTGAATGACCTGTCCTGAATGCCCTGTCCTGAACGCCCTGTCCTGAATGACCTGTCCTGAATGGCCTGTTTTGAATGACCTGTCCTGAATGACCTGTCCTGAATGACCTGTTCTGAATGACCTGTCCTGAATGACCTGTCCTGAATGCCCTGTCCTGAATGACATGTCCTGAATGACATGTCCTGAATGACCTGTCCTGAATGACCTGTTTTGAATGACCTGTCCTGAATGACCTGTCCTGAATGACCTGTTCTGAATGACCTGTTCTGAATGACCTGTCCTGAATGACCTGTCCTGAATGCCCTGTCCTGAATGATCTGTCCTGAATAATGACCTGTCCTGAATGATCTGTCCTGAATAATGACCTGTCCTGAATGACCTGTCCTGGATGCCTCTGATCCTTCACATTGAACAGTACCACTGTCCTGGCAGAGGGGAAACAGCTCCTAGAGAACAGGGGCCTCATTTATCGAAGGTACGGGGCAGATAAATAGACTAAACCTTGCGTGAGCAAGTTTTCCCGCCATGGTTGGTATTTATCCATTTTGAACATGACGGGAAGGTGTGTGTATGTCAGACCAATGGTACACACACCTTCTAGTGGTTGAAGAATTGTGTTGTAAGCAAATGTAGTTATTTGGGGGGAAATGGAGGTGTTTGAAGTACTGGAATTATAATAATGGACAGCTGATAAAACCAGTGACACGTGGGCACGTTGCCGTTGGTGATCACATAGCAGCATGTTGCCATAGTTACATTACAGGACATGTCTTTTATTATATAGGCCTAAATCATAGTTACATTACAGGACATGTCTCTCATTTTTCCTTTCTGACATGACAGATGTATTCCTGCTACACAACAAATAATAGATTACCATTTATCCATCACTCATTCAATAGCCAACCATGCTACCATTTATCCATCACTCCTTCAATAGCCAACCATGCTACCATTTATCCATCACTCCTTCAATAGCCAACCATGCTACCATTTATCCATCACTCCTTCAATAGCCAACCATGCTACCATTTATCCATCACTCCTTCAATAGCAAACCATGCTACCATTTATCCATCACTCATTCAATAGCCAACCATGCTACCATTTATCCATCACTCCTTCAATAGCCAACCATGCTACCATTTATCCATCACTCATTCAATAGCCAACCATGCTACCATTTATCCATCTCTCATTCAATAGCCAACCAAATCAAATCAAATCAAATGTTACTTGTCACATACACATGGTTAGTGTTAGTGCGCTTGTAGCGAAATGCTTGTGCTTCTAGTTCCGACAATGCAGTAATAACCAACAAGTAATCTAGCTAACAATTCCAAAACTACTACCTTATAGACACAAGTGTAAGGGGATAAAGAATATGTACATAAAGATATATGAATGAGTGATGGTACAGAGCAGCATAGGCAAGATACAGTAGATGGTATTGAGTGCAGCATATACATATGAGATGAGTATGTAAACAAAGTGGCATAGTTAAAGTGGCTAGTGATACATGTATTACATAAAGATGCAGTAGATGATATAGAGTACAGTATATACGTATACATATGAGATGAATAATGTAGGGTATGTAAACATTATATTAGGTAGCATTGTTTAAAGTGGCTAGTGATATATTTTACATAATTTCCCATCAATTCCCATTATTAAAGTGGCTGGAGTTGAGTCAGTGTGTTGGCAGCAGCCACTCAATGTTAGTGGTGGCTGTTTAACAGTCTGATGGCCTTGAGATAGGTCCCAGCTTTGATGCACCTGTACTGACCTCGCCTTCTGGATGATAGCGGGGTGAACAGGCAGTGGCTCGGGTGGTTGTTGTCCTTGATGATCTTTATGGCCTTCCTGTGACATCGGGTGGTGTAGGTGTCCTGGAGGGCAGGTAGTTTGCCCCCGGTGATGCGTTGTGCAGACCTCACTACCCTCTGGAGAGCCTTACGGTTGTGGGCGGAGCAGTTGCCGTACCAGGTGGTGATACAGCCCGACAGGATGCTCTCGATTGTGCATCTGTAGAAGTTTGTGAGTGCTTTTGGTGACAAGCCAAATTTCTTCAGCCTCCTGAGGTTGAAGAGGCGCTGCTGCACCTTCTTCACGATGCTGTCTGTGTGGGTGGACCAATTCAGTTTGTCTGTGATGTGTACGCCGAGGAACTTAAAACTTACTACCCTCTCCACTACTGTTCCATCGATGTGGATAGGGGGGTGTTCCCTCTGCTGTTTCCTGAAGTCCACAATCATCTCCTTAGTTTTGTTGACGTTGAGTGTGAGGTTATTTTCCTGACACCACACTCCGAGGGCCCTCACCTCCTCCCTGTAGGCCGTCTCATCGTTGTTGGTAATCAAGCCTACCACTGTTGTGTCGTCCGCAAACTTGATGATTGAGTTGGAGGCGTGCGTGGCCACGCAGTCGTGGGTGAACAGGGAGTACAGGAGAGGGCTCAGAACGCACCCTTGTGGGGCCCCAGTGTTGAGGATCAGTGGGGTGGAAATGTTGTTGCCTACCCTCACCACCTGGGGGCGGCCCGTCAGGAAGTCCAGTACCCAGTTGCACAGGGCGTGCTACCATGCTACCATTTATCCATCACTCCTTCAATAGCCAACCATGCTACCATTTATCCATCTCTCCTTCAATAGCCAACCATGCTACCATTTATCCATCTCTCCTTCAATAGCCAACCATGCTACCATTTATCCATCTCTCCTTCAATAGCCAACCATGCTACCATTTATCCATCTCTCCTTCAATAGCCAACCATGCTACCATTTATCCATCTCTCCTTCAATAGCCAACCATGCTACCATTTATCCATCTCTCCTTCAATAGCCAACCATGCTACCATTTATCCATCTCTCCTTCAATAGCCAACCATGCTACCATTTATCCATCTCTCCTTCAATAGCCAACCATGCTACCATTTATCCATCTCTCCTTCAATAGCCAACCATGCTACCATTTATCCATCTCTCCTTCAATAGCCAACCATGCTACCATTTATCCATCTCTCCTTCAATAGCCAACCATGCTACCATTTATCCATCTCTCCTTCAATAGCCAACCATGCTACCATTTATCCATCTCTCCTTCAATAGCCAACCATGCTACCATTTATCCATCTCTCCTTCAATAGCCAACCATGCTACCATTTATCCATCTCTCCTTCAATAGCCAACCATGCTACCATTTATCCATCTCTCCTTCAATAGCCAACCATGCCCAAAAGTAAATGGACCGGTAGCCTATTTAAATGTTAGACGGTTTGGGTAGGCTTGAACAACCGTTTGTCTTTTCCATAGAAGTGTGGGCTGTATCATTTACTTCTAAATCGTTGGAACAGACAATCGGTCTTCGGTGGCCAGCGTTAGTCACTATACTGGCGGCATGCATTTTTTTGGTTTGGAAAAAGTCAGTCACTGTAAAATAGTAAAACATTCTGCCCACCTCTGCAGAAATGTGATCACATTTACCACCGCGCTTTAGAAAAACTGTCATGACCCAGTTCCAACATTTCCAAATCACACAGCAAACGAGGGTGTTTTTATTGTTTACATAAAAGGGTGAATGGAGGCTGTTTTCCAGGCGGGGCTGTAATGCTCGTCCACGAGCACAGAAATCTAGTATGGCTTTGATTTATCAATGAAAACATGTGTATATGTTGCATGCACTAGTTTGATAAATCCAAATAATTTGTTGTGCACGCATATCTTAGAATCTACACATAAGCCAGAATTTAGAGAGACATTTACGCTGGTTGATAAATGAAGAGTTCATATCCAGACACCGTGATTTCAGTTGTTTATAAGTGACCTGTCCTGGATGCATCTGGCCCTTGACATGAACACGACAACTGGCCAGGAAATGATGTCTGTCCCAAATGGAACCCTTTTCCCTATATAGTGCACCACTTGTTTGCCATTTAGGATGCTGTCCACTGTCGAGGCATGGGAGACAAAAGTCCTAGAGAGCATAGCTCATCACAGAAGAGGTTTTTATATCATGTTTGGTGAACTGCACGACGAGCATAGTCAACAACAAGCGTCAGCAGCTAGCGTAGAGCATGAAAACCATTTCTCCAATCCCTCACTCCCTGACGTTAAGAGGATGAATATATATTTTTGGATTATGGGAGAGAGAGAGGATGAATTCATCTCAATGCCAATGAAGCCAAGTACATCTCTGTCTATGCTCCCCTCCTAAGGATTATGGGAGAGAGAGAGAGAGGATGAATTCATCTCAATGCCAATGAAGCCAAGTACATCTCTGTCTATGCTCCCCTCCTAAGGATTATGAGAGAGAGAGAGAGAGAGAGGATGAATTCATCTCAATGCCAATGAAGCCAAGTACATCTCTGTCTATGCTCCCCTCCTAAGGATTATGGAAGAGAGAGAGGATGAATTCATCTCAATGCCAATGAAGCCAAGTACATCTCTGTCTATGCTCCCCTCCTAAGGATTATGGAAGAGAGAGAGGATGAATTCATCTCAATGCCAATGAAGCCAAGTACATCTCTGTCTATGCTCCCCTCCTAAGGATTATGGGAGAGAGACAGGATAGGTTCCATCTTTCCTTTCACTTTCTGTTTCGAATTTCTATTGTCAAGAATTTTACACGTAAATCCTGCAGAACTTTAGCTAAATGTTGAGAGTTGAACAGACTTCTATGCTTGTGGTACATTAGTTCAATAGATGGTTTAAACATACCAAACATAAGGCTGTCTGATAACTTTTCAGTTGTGCTATGACCCACTTAGTGATAAGTGTGATGTAACTTTCCAAGGAAGGCCACATATCTGGAAAACTCAATGTCTCATCCTGCCAACTAATGGCTAAATATATCTAAAACATTTGTCAAATTGGTCATTTGATTCTTTGCACCATTTGCAAAGAAAATGGAGGAATGTGGTTCTACTAAACCCATTGCTCCAGTGTATATACTTACAAAGCAAGACCTTCTGAGAATCAAGGAGTGGTTGTTTAGCATCCTTACACTCACAGCATAACAAGGCTCGTATCAGCCAAATCATGAACCAACCACATTCACATACAGCACCTCAAGCACCACAACCTAGATAATGCATCCAGATTGCTTGGATCGGAGACTAGCATTAAATTAGCACGATCATGTTTCGAATAATCTTAGACTCCCATTCAGCCTTGGATTGTCCCAGTGACCTCTGCTTCAACCAGGCTGTGTCCAGAGCGGTACTGCTCAACTAACTAAAGCCTATCAGACCACAACACACACACACACACACACACACACACACACACACACACACACACACACACACTGACCCTGAACTGCCATAGCCTACTGTATTATACACGGAGATAACCTGGGCCTTCATCGCCTTTAGAAGCCATGCTGTTTCAACTGTGCTGACTATACCACAGACTGACATGTCCTTCTGAGTTGCTATATATCCTACTGAGACCTGAGTTGCTATATATCCTACTGAGATCTGAGATGATATATCCTATTGAGATCTGAGTTGCTATTTATCCTACTGAGATCTGAGTTGCTATATCCTACTGAGATCTGAGTTGCTATATCCTACTGAGATCTGAGTTGCTATATCCTACTAAGATCTGAGTTGCTATATCCTACTGAGATCTGATTTGCTATATACTACTAAGATCTGAGTTGCTATATCCTACTGAGATCTGAGTTGCTATATATTCTACTGAGACCTCAGCTGCTATATCCTACTGTGACCTCAGCTGCTATATATCCTACTGAGACCTCAGCTGCTATATATCCTACTGAGACCTCAGCTGCTATATATCCTACTGAGACCTCAGCCGCTATATATCCTACTGAGACCTCAGCCGCTATATATCCTACTGAGACCTCAGCCGCTATATATCCTACTGAGACCTCAGCTGCTATATATCCTACTGTGACCTCAGCTGCTATATATCCTACTGAGACCTCAGCTGCTATATATCCTACTGTGACCTCAGCTGCTATATATCCTACTGAGACCTCAGCCGCTATATATCCTACTGAGACCTCAGCCGCTATATATCCTACTGAGACCTCAGCTGCTATATATCCTACTGAGACCTCAGCTGCTATATATCCTACTGAGACCTCAGCTGCTATATATCCTACTGAGACCTCAGCTGCTATATATCCTACTGTGACCTCAGCCGCTATATCCTACTGAGACCTCAGCTGCTATTTATCCTACTGAGACCTCAGCTGCTATATATCCTACTGAGACCTCAGCCGCTATATATCCTACTGAGACCTCAGCTGCTATATATCCTACTGAGACCTCAGCTGATATATATCCTACTGAGACCTCAGCTGCTATATATCCTACTGAGACCTCAGCCGCTATATATCCTACTGTGACCTCAGCTGATATATATCCTACTGAGACCTTAGCTGCTATATATCCTACTGAGACCTCAGCTGCTATATATCCTACTGAGACCTCAGCCGCTATATATCCTACTGAGACCTCAGCTGCTATATATCCTACTGAGACCTCAGCCGCTATATATCCTACTGAGACCTCAGCCGCTATATATCCTACTGTGACCTCAGCTGATATATATCCTACTGAGACCTTAGCTGATATATATCACCCTATCTGTAGAGAAACTCCAATGCCATCCTCCTCTCTTTCATGTTGATGAAACGGTCTATCACTCATTCATACAGTACACACTTTAAGTTTTTGTTGTCCTAGGCTACCTGGCTAAAATGCTTGCTTTCTAGCCTAACTTCCTTTCATGGGCAACGTTAGCTAGTTAACATTAGCCTTCTACAGCTAGATACATATTGAACTTCTGTCTTCTCAGGCCAGGGGCACAACAATGTGTGAATTAATGGTTGGATCAGAATCTCCGTTATACTGTAATCATTGGCCAGTCCGGAGAATTAAGTAAAACCACAAGTTCAAATCCCTATCACCATCAATGGGTAATTTAGGAAAGTGCCAATTTTAGCTAGACACAGGAGGAGCGAGATGCAACAACGAGATGCAACAATTCAAGTTTTTCTGTAAATGACATATAAAATACAAAATACAAGACATTTTTTGGTCAAGGGAGGCCAAATGCTTGCTGGCTTTGGTCAAGGGAGGCCAAATGCTTGCTGGCTTTGGTCAAGGGAGGCCAAATGCTTGCTGGCTTTGGTCAAGGGAGGCCAAATGCTTGCTGGCTTTCCTTGCCTTCAATGCTACTGTCACACCCTGACCATAGTTTGCTTTGTATGTTTCTATGTTTTGTTTGGTCAGGGTGTGATCTGAGTGGGCATTCTATGTTGGATGTCTTGTTTGTATATTTCTATGTCTGGCCTGATATGGTTCTCAATCAGAGGCAGGTGTTAGTCATTGTCTCTGATTGGGGCGGCAGGGTAGCCTAGTGGTTAGAGCGTTGGACTAGTAACCGAAAGGTTGCAAGTTCGAATCCCCGAGCTAACAAGGTACAAATCTGCCGTTCTGCCCCTGAACTGGCAGTTAACCCACTGTTCCTAGGCCGTCATTGAAAATAAGAATTTGTTCTTAACTGACTTGCCTGGTAAAATAAAAAATCAAAATCAAAATTGGGAACCATATTTAGGTAGCCTGTTTGGTGTTGGGTTTTGTGGGTGATTGTTCCTGTCTCTGTGTTTGCACCAGATAGGGCTGTTTTGGGTTGGGTTTTGTGGGTGATTGTTCCTGTCTCTGTGTTTGCACCAGATAGGGCTGTTTTGGGTTGGGTTTTGTGGGTGATTGTTCCTGTCTCTGTGTTTGCACCAGATAGGGCTGTTTTGGGTTGGGTTTTGTGGGTGATTGTTCCTGTCTCTGTGTTTGCACCAGATAGGGCTGTTTTGGGTTGGGTTTTGTGGGTGATTGTTCCTGTCTCTGTGTTTGCACCAGATAGGGCTGTTTTGGGTTGGGTTTTGTGGGTGATTGTTCCTGTCTCTGTGTTTGCACCAGATAGGGCTGTTTTGGGTTTGGTTTTGTGGGTGATTGTTCCTGTCTCTGTGTTTGCACCAGATAGGGCTGTTTTGGGTTTGGTTTTGTGGGTGATTGTTCCTGTCTCTGTGTTTGCACCAGATAGGGCTGTTTGGTGTTGGGTTTTGTGGGTGATTGTTCCTGTCTCTGTGTTTGCACCAGATAGGGCTGTTTGGTGTTTGGTTGTGTGGGTGATTGTTCCTGTCTCTGTGTTTGCACCAGATAGGGCTGTTTGGTGTTTGGTTGTGTGGGTGATTGTTCCTGTCTCTGTGTTTGCACCAGATAGGGCTGTTTGGTGTTTGGTTTTGTGGGTGACTGTTCCTGTCTCTGTGTTTGCACCAGATAGGGCTGTTTTGGGTTTGGTTTTGTGGGTGATTGTTCCTGTCTCTGTGTTTGCACCAGATAGGGCTGTTTGGTGTTGGGTTTTGTGGGTGATTGTTCCTGTCTCTGTGTTTGCACCAGATAGGGCTGTTTGGTGTTTGGTTGTGTGGGTGATTGTTCCTGTCTCTGTGTTTGCACCAGATAGGGCTGTTTGGTGTTTGGTTGTGTGGGTGATTGTTCCTGTCTCTGTGTTTGCACCAGATAGGGCTGTTTGGTGTTTGGTTTTGTGGGTGATTGTTCCTGTCTCTGTGTTTGCACCAGATAGGGCTGTTTGGTGTTTGGTTTTGTGGGTGATTGTTCCTGTCTCTGTGTTTGCACCAGATAGGGCTGTTTGGTGTTGGGTTTTGTGGGTGATTGTTCCTGTCTCTGTGTTTGCACCAGATAGGGCTGTTTTGGGTTGGGTTTTGTGGGTGATTGTTCCTGTCTCTGTGTTTGCACCAGATAGGGCTGTTTGGTGTTTGGTTTTGTGGGTGATTGTTCCTGTCTCTGGGCTGTTTGGTGTTGGGTTTTGTGGGTGGTTGTTCCTGTCTCTGGGCTGTTTTGGGTTTGGTTTTGTGGGTGATTGTTCCTGTCTCTGTGTTTGCACCAGATAGGGCTGTTTTGGGTTGGGTTTTGTGGGTGATTGTTCCTGTCTCTGTGTTTGCACCAGATAGGGCTGTTTTGGGTTTGGTTTTGTGGGTGATTGTTCCTGTCTCTGTGTTTGCACCAGATAGGGCTGTTTGGTGTTTGGTTGTGTGGGTGATTGTTCCTGTCTCTGTGTTTGCACCAGATAGGGCTGTTTGGTGTTTGGTTGTGTGGGTGATTGTTCCTGTCTCTGTGTTTGCACCAGATAGGGCTGTTTGGTGTTTGGTTTTGTGGGTGATTGTTCCTGTCTCTGTGTTTGCACCAGATAGGGCTGTTTTGGGTTGGGTTTTGTGGGTGATTGTTCCTGTCTCTGTGTTTGCACCAGATAGGGCTGTTTTGGGTTGGGTTTTGTGGGTGATTGTTCCTGTCTCTGGGCTGTTTAGGTTTTCAGTTTTCTTGTTTTTGTTAGTTTGCTCATGTGAAGTGATTTATTAAACATGAATCAAAACAACCACGCTGCGCTTTGGTCCGCTTCTCCTTCAAGTCAAGAAAACCGTTACAGCTACGGGTGGCAACAATGTCATAGTCGTTAAAGAACAGACAGCGTCAGATAGATGGGATACACGTAGAGACAGAGGGGCGCTGTCTCGCTCGGATGCTTTCCCCTGTTAGACACAATTAGCCTCATGTGAATTGAAGGGAACTTATGAAACACACAGATGAAAGATACATTATTTGTGTTATTTGTATTTTTTTATTGGTCCATTTTTTTTTGGGGGGGAAGCCTGGCTTCTCTTGGATCCATGTTTCCTGATCTGTTTCAGCTGTCTTTGTGCTAGATTGACTTCGCTTACACCGACTACACACCCAGAGTTGTCTATATTGTTGAGCCTGCCTTCTGTTCTGTACCTTACTGACTCTGCCCTGGATTACGGACCTCTGCCTGCCTTTGACCTGTCTTTTTCCTGCCCCCTGTTTGGGTCAATAAACATCTGTGACTCTAGCTGTCTACATCTGGGTCTTAACCTGAGTTCTGATACCATGAATACAAGCTGTCATTAAGGCAAAGGGTGGCTAATTTGAAGAATCTAAAATGTAATATATATTTGGATTTGTTTAACACTTTTTTTGGTTACTACATGATTCCATATGTGTTATTTCATAATTGTGATGTCTTCACTAGTATTCTACAATGTAGAAAATAGTAAAAATAAAGACAAACCCTTGGATGAGTAGGTTTGTCCAAACTTTTGACTGGTGCTGTATATGCTCTATATTTGCTACATAGTACTAAAGAGTTAAACACTTTGTTCCCAGCAGGCGAGAGAGGAAAAACGAGGGAAAAGATGTAACCCTGATTGTAAACTTTCCATCTCTTTCCCCCTCAAGTATAGAAGCAGGACTCTCTTAATTTGAATACTGGCAGCTGCAAAATTAATTCAGATTCAAAACCGGGGCCGTACAATTTCAAGTGAAAATTTATAAATAAATAAATAAAACAATATTAATGAAAAAATTAACACTCTTTTAATTAGGCAGCTTAAAGGGATGAGGGAATAATTGAGACAAGATAATTCATTTAAAGTAGAAAACAGACCAGACAACTCTAACGATGGTGCTCTCAGCTCTTTCTCTCACTAATACAGGTTTTCACCTCCACTACTCCACTAACACATCCCTTCTTGGGCAATCAATGAAATGTATTAATAATATAATGACCAACTCCTGACAAATACAAGCGTCTGAATTCATTTTATTTCATTTAATGGAGACCGTGTGGTAAATTAGGGATTTTTTTCACTTTTCTTTTTTGAATGTCTATCTGTGGAGAAGCCAGATGGAACTGACAATAACAAAGCATGATCCGTTTAGCAGGTGAAAAGGGCAGGCTGCAGTTAGCCTATTCAATATTTCAATACCAATTTATGACAGCTTAAATCATACTTTCACTGTCCTGTTAATGTATTGTTAGAATGTGAAAGGTCCCTACGGTACCTCTGTGAGAGAGAAGAGAATATAACCTAGACTACAGTCACCAACATTCAGTCACCCTCTTTCTTCTCTCTCTCTCTCTCCTATCATCCATCTCTCTCTCTCTCTCTCTCTCTCTCTCCTATCATCCCTCTATCTTCTTTCTCTCCTATCATCCATTTCTCTTTTCTCTCTCCTATCATCCCTCTATCTCCTCTCTCTCATATCATCCCTCTATCGCCTCTCTCTCCTATCATTCATCTCTCTTCTCTCTCTCCTATCATCCCTCTATCTCCTATCATCCCTCTATCTCCTCTCTCTCCTCCAATACTGTGACAGTAATTATGTCTTCAAAGTGAGGACTCCGCTACCCTCCTGGGGTTCTGGAAAAGTTTCATATCTCTGGCTTTCTTTCCCCATTTAGATGTGTACGGCGTGGAAACAACGTAGGATCATTTATTACAGGTAGGGCTGGGAATTGCCAGGGACTTCACTATACAAAATGATCAAGATACTAATGTGCTGATACGATATGTGTTGCAATTCTCACAATTCTATATGTATTGCAATTCGATACTGCGATTTTATTGCGAATTGATGTTCCAAATATATTGCTCACCAGGGACAAGAGAGAAAACAAGTTCTGATCAAACATGGAAATGAAAATGCTGAAAAAATGATGGCTCACCATTTAAAAAGAAGATGGAGAATGAGCTAGAGAAGGAGAAATACCAGAGCTTTGGTGCAGGTACAGCCAACTTGCGCTAGCTAACGTTAACTACATAGCGAAAAATAAAGACGAGAGAATCGTTACTTGGACTGAAAAATAATATTAGTGCAGGGGTTCCCAAACTTTTCTGGCCCGCGACCCCATTTCCATATCAAAAAAAGTATCGCGACCCCAACTATGTGAAAATAATTATGTAATTAACTGACAATGTTGACTTTTTTATTTGGGACTGTGGCAGTCAATTGAAAAACATTCGAACAGTATTTCTGATTGTCTTATGAACTCACCATCACATACTTCTAATCTGGGGCTGTGGCAGTCAAATGCAAATGAATCTGACATAATGTATCTTATCTCACCACCACTAATGAGATGGGTGTGGCTTGATGCAAGTCGCGTCAGAGCTCCTCAAAGTCAAGGGGTGTGGCTTCTCAACGTCAGGGTGCGTGGTCGACAGTGAGTACCTCATCTCTGCTGTCTCATCCAACAGGGATGGATATTTGGTTTTAACGCAGACAAGACTGAATCCAGCTTCACACAGATATGAGCTGGTGAAGGGCACCATGAGTTTTATACGAAATCCGAAATCATGACGTCAGTGATCTTCAGGAGGGAAAGTCAGAGCTCTAGAAAGAGGCCTGAGTTCCCAGTTGTTTTGAACATGGCATTAATCGTCAGAGGCAGACAACAGGGTATTTTTCTCTTTGAGTCAGGAACCAAAATTCCTCCATATTGACCAGTGAATGCATTCAGTCACATGACAGCTCGATCAGCTGTTCGATTTCACATACCGGCATGTCAACTGAGCCAGGATCACAGTCAAACAGATTGGGAAGTAGGTTCCATAGTGTTCTTCCAAGCAGTGGAGGTGAGCAGTCATCACTCGTGCGGGACACTTACTGATGCAGTTTTCTGTTAGAAACATGCACAGCCGAGGGAAGAGGGAATGGTTGGCTTTCATGTTATTTTATGTTATAAACATGCACAGCCGAGGGAAGAGGGAATGGTTGGCTTTCATGTTATTTTCTGTTATAAACATGCACAGCCGAGGGAAGAGGGAATGGTTGGCTTTTATGTTATAAACATGCACAACCGAGGGAAGAGGGAATGGTTGGCTTTCATGTTATTTTCTGTTAGAAAATGTTCTGTTGTTCCTCCAGTTTCCCTGCATGCCTGCGTTGTTCCTTCAGTTCCCCTGCATGCCTGCGTTGTTCCTCCAGTTTCCCTGCATGCCTGCGTTGTTCCTTCAGTTCCCCTGCATGCCTGCGTTGTTCCTTCAGTTCCCCTGCATGCCTGCGTTGTTCCTTCAGTTTCCCTGCATGCCTGCGTTGTTCCTTCAGTTCCCCTGCATGCCTGCGTTGTTCCTTCAGTTCCCCTGCATGCTTGCGTTGTTCCTTCAGTTTCCCTGCATGCCTGCGTTGTTCCTTCAGTTCCCCTGCATGCCTGCGTTGTTCCTCCAGTTTCCCTGCATGCCTGCGTTGTTCCTTCAGTTCCCCTGCATGCCTGCGTTGTTCCTCCAGTTTCCCTGCATGCCTGCGTTGTTCCTCCAGTTTCCCTGCATGCCTGCATTGTTCCTTCAGTTTCCCTGCATGCCTGCGTTGTTCCTTCAGTTCCCCTGCATGCCTGCGTTGTTCCTTCAGTTCCCCTGCATGCCTGCGTTGTTCCTTCAGTTTCCCTGCATGACTGCGTTGTTCCTTCAGTTTCCCTGCATGCCTGCGTTGTTCCTTCAGTTCCCCTGCATGCCTGCGTTGTTCCTCCAGTTTCCCTGCATGCCTGCGTTGTTCCTCCAGTTTCCCTGCATGCCTGCGTTGTTCCTTCAGTTTCCCTGCATGCCTGCGTTGTTCCTTCAGTTTCCCTGCATGCCTGCGTTGTTCCTTCAGTTTCCCTGCATGCCTGCGTTGTTCCTTCAGTTCCCCTGCATGCCTGCGTTGTTCCTTCAGTTCCCCTGCATGCCTGCGTTGTTCCTTCAGTTTCCCTGCATGCATGCATTGTTCCTTAAGTTCCCCTGCATGCCTGCGTTGTTCCTTCAGTTCCCCTGCATGCCTGCGTTGTTCCTTCAGTTTCCCTGCATGCCTGCGTTGTTCCTTCAGTTTCCCTGCATGCCTGCGTTGTTCATTCAGTTTCCCTGCATGCCTGCGTTGTTCCTTCAGTTCCCCTGCATGCCTGCGTTGTTCCTCCAGTTTCCCTGCATGCCTGCGTTGTTCCTCCAGTTTCCCTGCATGCCTGCGTTGTTCCTTCAGTTTCCCTGCATGCCTGCGTTGTTCCTCCAGTTTCCCTGCATGCCTGCGTTGTTCCTCCAGTTCCCCTGCATGCCTGCGTTGTTCCTTCAGTTTCCCTGCATGCCTGCATTGTTCCTTCAGTTTCCCTGCATGCCTGCGTTGTTCCTTCAGTTTCCCTGCATGCCTGCGTTGTTCCTCCAGTTTCCCTGCATGCCTGCGTTGTTCCTCCAGTTTCCCTGCATGCCTGCGTTGTTCCTTCAGTTTCCCTGCATGCCTGCGTTGTTCCTTCAGTTTCCCTGCATGCCTGCGTTGTTCCTTCAGTTTCCCTGCATGCCTGAGTTGTTCCTTCAGTTCCCCTGCATGCCTGCGTTGTTCCTTCAGTTCCCCTGCATGCCTGCGTTGTTCCTTCAGTTTCCCTGCATGCCTGCGTTGTTCCTTCAGTTCCCCTGCATGCCTGCATTGTTCCTTCAGTTCCCCTGCATGCCTGCGTTGTTCATTCAGTTTCCCTGCATGCCTGCGTTGTTCCTCCAGTTTCCCTGCATGCCTGCGTTGTTCCTCCAGTTTCCTTGCATGCCTGCGTTGTTCCTTCAGTTTCCCTGCATGCCTGCGTTGTTCCTTCAGTTTCCCTGCATGCATGCGTTGTTCCTTCAGTTTCCCTGCATGCCTGCGTTGTTCCTTCAGTTTCCCTGCATGCCTGCGTTGTTCCTTCAGTTTCCCTGCATGCCTGCGTTGTTCCTTCAGTTTCCCTGCATGCCTGCGTTGTTCCTTCAGTTTCCCTGCATGCCTGAGTTGTTCCTTCAGTTCCCCTGCATGCCTGCGTTGTTCCTTCAGTTTCCCTGCATGCCTGCGTTGTTCCTTCAGTTTCCCTGCATGCCTGCGTTGTTCCTTCAGTTTCCCTGCATGCCTGAGTTGTTCCTCCAGTTTCCCTGCATACCTGCGTTGTTCCTCCAGTTTCCCAAATATGTCTGTTACATAGAGAAGAGACATTTTCTTTTCCATAATACAGAAAGTCAACCAAGTCCGTTTGTTTTTCACATCCGTTGTGAATGAGACAACAGTTCCTCTCTCAATGTGAAAAATCTCTCCAAACACTCCTCCTCGATAACCACTAAGCCTGGCTGTGAAATAGAACACTGTCATCTCTGATCCCATATCATAGTTTTGAGAAGAGGCGTGAACACACTGGATGTGGCTTGATGTAGTTTCCAATCCAAGTTATCTGCTGCAGTACTGTATATCTCTGAGTTCTGTGCTCAGCTCTTTTCCCGCAAGGTGCTCTCTCAGTGGCTGTATCATACAATGTGTCCATATGGCAGATAGCTAAAGTGTAGAGGCCTGCTCGCCAAAACGCCATAGATGGAGCCCCATCTGTACAAAAGCCCACCTTTCAATCCCATGGAATCAGTTTTTCATCAGTATAGCCACGCAGCACACTGAACATCCAGTGTGCCCCTTAATGCTCTGGAGTTGTGAGACAGAACCATATGTCCTTGTGAACGACATTCACTCTCCTTTTGATTGCTAGCAATACCATAAATGATTTGTTTAACAGTGTTATCTGACAAAGGTATTGATGTGAGTTTCTGTGCCTCTGCCTTCCCACACATTGTTTTCACCATATCAATTGTGGCCGGTAACATCATAGTCTCTGTAATAATGTGGTATTTCATAGCATAGTGGGCCTTGTCATTCACTGTGTGTATGATTCAAGTGCAACGGTTAAGTGAGGCTTTTTCCATTGATCTAAGGGAGCTCAAACACGATATTAGGCCCTAGTTTGGGAACCACTGCTCTAGTGCCCTCAAACTCAGACACCAGGTGGGTGTAATTACATTATCAGGTAGAACAGAAAACCAGAAGGCTCCGGACCTCGTAGGGTCAGAGTTGAATTACATTATCAGGTAGAACAGAAAACCAGAAGGCTCCGGACCTCGTAGGGTCAGAGTTCAATTACATTATCAGGTAGAATAGAAAACCAGAAGGTTCCGGACCTCGTAGGGTCAGAGTTGAATTACATTATCAGGTAGAACAGAAAACCAGAAGGCTCCGGACCTCGTAGGGTCAGAGTTGAATTACCCTGCTCTAGTGGATAGATTGTTCCCCCATCACTAATTACAGGTTAATTACAGGTTTAATATTTAATCACGAATGGGGGGGGGGGGACCCCACTGTGATCCAGTTCATATGGAGAACACACTAAGTGGGACCCTAATGCTACACACTAGAGTCGATATACACACTTTACACACACTGAAGCTGGATCACAGAAGCTGGAGACTCGTATCTCCCTCACTAAATTTAAGCACCAGCTGTCAGAGCAGCTCATAGATCATTGCACCTGTACATCTGTAAATAGCCCATCTGTAAATAGCCCATCCAACTACCTCATCCCCATACTGTTATTTTATTTGTATTTTTTTGCTCTTTGCATCCCAGTATCTCTACTGCATATTCATCTTCTGCACATCTACCACTCCAGTGTTTAATTGCTAAATTGTAAATATTTCGCCACTATGGCCTATTTATTGCCTTATCTTACCTCATTTGCTCACAATGTATATAGACTTTTCTGTTGTATTATTGACTGTATGGTTGTTTATTCCATGTGTAACTCTGTTGTTGTTGTTTGTGTCGCACTGCTTTGCTTTATCTTGGCCAGGTCACAGTTGTAAATGAGAACTTGTTCTCAACTAGCCTACCTGGATAAATAAAGGTGAAAATAAAATTAAAATAAACACGCAATCAGGGATTTTGTGTAGAAAAGTGGTAGTGGAGTATGGGCCTGGGGGCACACACTTAGTGTGCTTAGGATTCTGTTCATGAACACATTGTAGTGTTTTTAAAATTGTATAACTGCCTTAATGCTGCTGAACACCAGGAAGAGTAGCTGCTGCCTTGACAGGAACTAATGGGGATCCATAATAAACCCCAGGAAGAGTAGCTGCTGCCTTGACAGGAACTAATGGGGATCCATAATAAACCCCAGGAAGAGTAGCTGCTGCCTTGACAGGAACTAATGGGGATCCATAATAAACCCCAGGAAGAGTAGCTGCTGCCTTGGCAGGAACTAATGGGGATCCATAATAAACCCCAGGAAGAGTAGCTGCTGCCTTGACAGGAACTAATGGGGATCCATAATAAACCCCAGGAAGAGTAGCTGCTGCCTTGGCATGAACTAATGGGGATCCATAATAAACCCCAGGAAGAGTAGCTGCTGCCTTGACAGGAACTAATGGGCATCCATAATAAACCCCAGGAAGAGTAGCTGCTGCCTTGACAGGAACTAATGGGCATCCATAATAAACCTCAGGAAGAGTAGCTGCTGCCTTGGCAGGAACTAATGGGCATCCATAATAAACCTCAGGAAGAGTAGCTGCTGCCTTGGCAGGAACTAATGGGCATCCATAATAAACCTCAGGAAGAGTAGCTGCTGCCTTGGCAGGAACTAATGGGGATCCATAATAAACCCCAGGAAGAGTAGCTGCTGCCTTGACAGGAACTAATGGGCATCCATAATAAACCCCAGGAAGAGTAGCTGCTGCCTTGACAGGAACTAATGGGGATCCATAATAAACCCCAGGAAGAGTAGCTGCTGCCTTGACAGGAACTAATGGGCATCCATAATAAACCCCAGGAAGAGTAGCTGCTGCCTTGGCAGGAACTAATGGGCATCCATAATAAACCTCAGGAAGAGTAGCTGCTGCCTTGGCAGGAACTAATGGGCATCCATAATAAACCTCAGGAAGAGTAGCTGCTGCCTTGGCAGGAACTAATGGGCATCCATAATAAACCTCAGGAAGAGTAGCTGCTGCCTTGGCAGGAACTAATGGGCATCCATAATAAACCTCAGGAAGAGTAGCTGCTGCCTTGGCAGGAACTAATGGGGATCCATAATAAACCCCAGGAAGAGTAGCTGCTGCCTTGGCAGGAACTAATGGGGATCCATAATAAACCCCAGGAAGAGTAGCTGCTGCCTTGACAGGAACTAATGGGCATCCATAATAAACCCCAGGAAGAGTAGCTGCTGCCTTGGCAGGAACTAATGGGCATCCATAATAAACCTCAGGAAGAGTAGCTGCTGCCTTGGCAGGAACTAATGGGCATCCATAATAAACCTCAGGAAGAGTAGCTGCTGCCTTGGCAGGAACTAATGGGCATCCATAATAAACCTCAGGAAGAGTAGCTGCTGCCTTGGCAGGAACTAATGGGCATCCATAATAAACCTCAGGAAGAGTAGCTGCTGCCTTGGCAGGAACTAATGGGGATCCATAATAAACCCCAGGAAGAGTAGCTGCTGCCTTGGCAGGAACTAATGGGGATCCATAATAAACCCCAGGAAGAGTAGCTGCTGCCTTGGCAGGAACTAATGGGCATCCATAATAAACCCCAGGAAGAGTAGCTGCTGCCTTGGCATGAACTAATGGGCATCCATAATAAACCCCAGGAAGAGTAGCTGCTGCCTTGGCAGGAACTAATGGGGATCCATAATAAACCCCAGGAAGAGTAGCTGCTGCCTTGGCAGGAACTAATGGGCATCCATAATAAACCCCAGGAAGAGTAGCTGCTGCCTTGGCAGGAACTAATGGGGATCCATAATAAACCCCAGGAAGAGTAGCTGCTGCCTTGGCAGGAACTAATGGGCATCCATAATAAACCTCAGGAAGAGTAGCTGCTGCCTTGGCAGGAACTAATGGGCATCCATAATAAATACAAACTGAACTCTGTATTTGGTCATGGTTGTCCAGTTGGGATAAAGATGTTAATTTACAATATGAACATCTTGTTTCCTCCCCCAGCCCATTGATTCCTGTGTGACCCTGACTGTGTGTGGGTGGTTCTTTAATCCTGGGTTGTTGTGTCTCTTTAATGGTGTGTAATGAGTGGCAGTCAGAGGGGAGTATCTTGTATCACTGCTCTTTACTCATAATAATTAGTCACTGGCTCCCCTATGGCTTCCCCCCCCCCCATAGGGAAATACTTCATTCATCTTTCTAAATGCATAACAGTTTTACAAAGACTCAGAGTCCTGCCAACATCCAAGGTCAGGACTCCTCTTCTCAGCCAACTGTTAGAGGACCAGGATGTACAACTTCATTTCTTATTTATATTTGTATTGAACATTAATTTAGTTAGTCTGGAGATACAATCTATTTTTACAAGAGAGACCATGTACTGTACTGGGTAGTGATGGTCTGGTTGTCCTCCAATATATTCTGATGTCTATCTATGATGTCTCTCTGGTCTAAAATCATCTCAAATAACACAATCAAAATAGAATTTTAAAAAATGTTTTAAAAATGAGATACGTTTTATGCAACATATTCTTGGAGTGAGGACCAATCACATTTGTTTCTTATCAGGATTCACTGGTTTTAGGCACCAACCAAACCGTTGGGAGAGCGACATGCTACAGATGAAGTCTCTACGATCTAAGATTTTAGTAATGAAGCCATCACCTTGCCTATATTCACTACACTACAGTATGTTTCCATCCTCTTGCCTATGTACCTTACTGTCCTGTACTGTACCTTACTGTCCTGTACTGTACCTTACTGTCATGTACTGTACCTTACTGTCCTGTACTGTACCTTACTGTCATGTACTGTACCTTACTGTCCTGTCCTGTACCTTACTGCCCTGTCCTGTACCTTACTGTCCTGTCCTGTACCTTACTGCCCTGTACTGTACCTTACTGTCCTGTACCTTACTGCCCTGTACTGTACCTTACTGTCCTGTACCTTACTGCCCTGTACTGTACCTTACTGTCCTGTACCTTACTGCCCTGTACTGTACCTTACTGTCCTGTACCTTACTGTACTGTACCTTACTGTCCTGTACTGTACCATACTGCCCTGTACCTTACTGTCCTGTACCTTACTGTCCTGTACCTTACTGTACTGTACCTTACTGCCCTGTCCTGTACCTTACTGTCCTGTACTGTACCTTACTGTCCTGTACCTTACTGTCCTGTACTGTACCTTACTGTCCGGTACTGTACCTTACTGCCCTGTACCTTACTGCCCTGTACTGTACCTTACTGTCCTGTATACCACCTTACTGACAGAGAACACTCAGGCAACACAGTACTGGTGACTGACTTGATAGAACTCTCTCACCTCTATCAACACCAGGCCTCCAATTTGAATGTACAGTTGAAGTCAGAAGTTTACATGCACTTAGGTTGGAGTCATTAAAACTCATTTTCAACCACTCCACCAATTTTTTGTTCACAAACTATAGTTTTGGCAAGTCAGTTAGGACATCTACTATGTGCATGACACAAGTAATTTTTTTAAATAATTGTTTACAATTGTTTATAATTCACTCTATCACAATTCTAGTGGATCAGAAGTTTACATACAATAAGTTGACTGTGCTTTTAATAAATAGCTTGAAAAATTCCAGAAAATGATGTCATGGGTTTAGAAGCTTCTGATAGGCTAATTGACATCATTTTGATCAATTGGAGGTGTACCTGTGGATGTATTTCAAGGCCTACCTTCAAACTCAGTGCCTCTTTGCTTGACATCATGGGAAAACCAAAAGAAATCAGATAATACATTGTAGACCTCCACAAGTCTGGTTCATCCTTGGGAGCAATTTCCAAATTCCTGAAGGTGCCACGTTCATCTGTACAAACAATTGTACGCAAGTATAAACACCATGGGACCACGCAGCCGTCATACCGCTCAGGAAGGAGACGCAGTCGGTCTCCTAGAGATGAACTTACTTTGGTACGAAAAGTGCAAATCAATCCCAGAGCAACAGCAAAGGACCTTGTGAAGATGCTGGAGGAAACAGGTACAAAAGTATCTATATCCACAGTAAAACGAGTCCTATAACGACAGAACCTGAAAGGCCGCTCAGCAAGGAAGAAGCCACTGCTCCAAAACCGCCATAAAAAGCCAGACTATGGTTTAAAACTGGTCATGGGGACAAAGATCGTACTTTTTGGAGAAATGTCCTCTGGTCTGATGAAACAGAAATAGAACTGTTTGGCCATAATGACCATCGTTATGTTTGGAGGAAAAGGGGGGAGACTTGCAAGCCGAAGAACACCATCCCAACCGTGAAGCACAGGGGTGGCAGCATCATGTTGTGGGGGTGCTTTGCTGCAGGAGGGACTGGTGCACTTCACAAAATAGATGGATTCATGAGGAGGGAAAATTATGTGGATATATTGAAGCAACATCTCAAAACATTAGTCAGGAAGTTAAAGCTTGGTTGCAAAATGGGTCTTCCAAATGGACAATGACCCAAAGCATACTTCCAAAGTTGTAGGAAAATGGCTTAAGGACTACAAAGTCAAGGTATTGGAGTGGCCATCACAAAGCCCTGACCTCAATCCTATAGAAAATTTGTGGGCAGAACTGAAAAAGTGTGTGCGAGAAAGGAGTCCTACAAACCTGACTCAGTTACACCAGCTCTGTCATGAGGAATGGACCAAAATTCACCAACTTATTGTGGGAAGCTTGTGGAAGGCTACCCAAAATGTTTGACCCAAGTTAAACAATTTAAAGGCAATGCTGCCAAATATTAATTGATTGTATGTACACATCTGACCCACTGGGAATATGATGAAAGAAATAAAAGCTGAAATAAATCATTCTCTCGACTATTACTCAATTTCTGACATTTACTCACTATTATTCTGACAATTCACATTCCTAAAACAAAGTGGTGATCCTAACTGACCTAAAACAGGGAATTTGTACTAGGATTAAATGTCAGAAATGGTAAAAACTGAGTTTAAATGTATCTAAGGTGTATGTAAACTTCTCATTTCAACTGTAGTAATACCTCGGTGATTTAGCTTTGCACTTCTGCACAATATCCACCATATCCTCAGCTCTGTACTCAAAGAAACACTGGGGAGTCAACTGAGCACAAACAACAACAACAATAATGCTGCTTCCGTGGAAACAGCATTATCCGTTTACCAATACAAAATCCCCAATATGATTTTGCAGTGACAATTTGTAAGAAGTGGATGTACCACCAGAGGAACCAAATGAAAACAGGAAGAGAGAGGGATATCTACAGGGCTTTGTGTGTGTGTGTGTGTGTTTACATCTGCATGTGTGCTGGCATGTGTGAGAGAGGGAGAGAGCTCTGATAGTGTGTTGGCTAACAAACTCCATTTTGTATTGCTGCTCGCTGCAACTGCAGTGGTTTCCATGGAGCTGTGTCTGTGAGAGGAGATTCAGCTGTGAGTCAATGCCCTCCCAACAGCCTCTCAGCTCAGGCCCTTAGCCCCAGCTCTGATTCTCTCTCGCTATCTCTGCTTCTCTCTCCTTCTCTGCTTCTTTATCCCTGCTTCTCTCTCTCTCTCTCTCTCTCTCTCTCTGCATCTCTCCCTCTCTGATTCCCTTTCGCCTCATTTATTCTCTCTCCTCTCTCTGCTCTCTCTCTTGCCTCATTTACTCTCTCTCTCCTCTCTCTGCTTCTCTCTCTCTGCTCCTCTCTCTCTCTCTCTCTCTCTCTCTCTCTGCGTCTCTCTCCCTCTCTGATTCTCTTTCACCTCATTTATTCTCTCTCCTCTCTCTGCTCTCTCTCTCTCTTGCCTCATTTACTCTCTCTCTCCTCTCTCTCTCTCTGCTTCTCTCTCTCTGCGTCTCTCTCTTTTGCCTCATTTACTCTGCTTCTCTCTCTGCTTCTCTCTCTCTTGCCTCATTTACTCTCTCTCTCTGCTTCTCTCTCTTTTGCCTCATTTACTCTCTTCTCTTTCTGCTTCTCTCTCTCTTGCCTCATTTACTCTCTCTCTCCTCTCTCTGCTTCTCTCTCTCTTGCCTCATTTATTCTCTCTCTGCTTCTCTCTCTCTTGCCTCATTTACTCTCTCTCTCCTCTCTCTGCTTCTCTCTCTATTGCCTCATTTACTCTCTCTCTCTCTGCTTCTCTCTCTCTGCTTCTCTCTCTTTTGCCTCATTTACTCTCTTCTCTTTCTGCTTCTCTCTCTCTTGCCTCATTTACTCTCTCTCTCCTCTCTCTGCTTCTCTCTCTCTTGCCTCATTTATTCTCTCTCTGCTTCTCTCTCTCTTGCCTCATTTACTCTCTCTCTCTCTGCTTCTCTCTCTCTGCTTCTCTCTCTTTTGCCTCATTTACTCTCTTCTCTTTCTGCTTCTCTCTCTCTTGTCTCATTTACTCTCTCTCTCCCTCCTCTCTCTCTCCTCTCTCTCCTCTCTCTCCTCTCTCTCTCCTCTCTCTCTCCTCTCTCTTAAACTCTCTGTACCAGTCTTGTTCCTCCTCTATTGCTCAGCCAATCCAGCTCTTTAGTTTTCTTTCTCGCTCTGCCTCTCTCTCCTCCCTGCTCTCTCACACACTCATCTCCCTCTCTCTCTCCTCCCTGCTCTCTCACACACTCATCTCCCTCTCTCTCTCCTCCCTGCTCTCTCACACACTCATCTCTCTCTCTCTCCTCCCTGCTCTCTCCCTCTCTCACACACTCATCTCTCTCTCTCTCCTCCCTGCTCTCTCCCTCTCTCACACACGCATCTCTCTCTCTCTCTCTCCTCCCTGCTCTCTCACACACTCATCTCTCTCTCTCTCCTCCCTGCTCTCTCACACACTCATCTCTCTCTCTCTCTCCTCCCTGCTCTCTCACACACTCATCTCTCTCTCTCTCCTCCTTGCTCTCTCCCTCTCTCACACACTCATCTCTCTCTCTCTCCTCCCTGCTCTCTCCCTCTCTCACACACTCATCTCTCTCTCTCTCCTCCCTGCTCTCTCCCTCTCTCACACACTCATCTCTCTCTCTCCTCCCTGCTCTCTCCCTCTCTCACACACTCATCTCTCTCTCTCCTCCCTGCTCTCTCCCTCTCTCACACACTCATCTCTCTCTCTCCTCCCTGCTCTCTCCCTCTCTCACACACTCATCTCCCTTCTATCTAAATCCTCTCTGGTATCACACCCATCTCATCGAGTCCTTTTTTCCCACTCTCATTACAATAATTTCTTCATTTATTCCTAACCCAGCAACAGAAAAACACTCACAGTGCACCCAATAATTACTCCTCTTTGTATAATAGCAGCAAGCATGGTATCCATCATCAGGTAAACAGCATCAAGAAAACACCTTCACATGTCAACGTACGCATGTCAACTACATACATATCTGGCCTACCAGAGGAGGCTGGTGGTGGGGGGGCATTAGGAGGATGGGCTCATTGTAATGGCAGGAACGGAGTAAATGGAAAATAGCCAAACATGTCATTTTCACGTGTAGGACGTGTTTGACTCCGTTCCATTCATTCCATTCCAACCATTCCAATGAGCCCAGTCCTCCTATAGCTCCTCCCACCAGAACGATGGTAGAAAAGATGACCAAAGACATTAGAGGTAGAGAGCCTTACCTAGTACTCCGACGCGGTAGTTCAGGGTGATCACGATGACGTTCCCGTAGCTGGCCAGGACGCTCCCGTCGATCATATTCCCCGTCCCCTCCATGTAGGATCCCCCGTGGATGAACACCATCACCGGTTTGGCCCCGGTGTCTCGTATGTCTGTAAGAGTTGTTTATCATTAACACATTCACATTGCCATCCTCTCTCTCGTCCAGAGCAGCACGGGGTTAAACTCAAACACTCAGAGAGCAGTGGGTGAAACACCACAGACACACACAGACACCTCCCAGGTACCAGCTACTCTATGCTGGAATTAAGTCTAGGGATCTGTCCACAATGGCTCCTTATTTACTATATAGTGCACTACCTTTGGCCAGGGGCTCTGGACAGAAGTAGTACACTATATAAGGAACATGATGCCATTTCAGATGCCCAAGTCAACAAGCCAGTGTGGATAGAAAAAGATTGGACTATGTCAATTTGTCATGATTTGACTTCCATTGAAAACCAGATAAATGCTGAGTCATTATGCCGGAGGAAAGGAGAATCTGTCTCCAGTCAAGAGCACTTGGGCTGGCAATGCAAGCTGGATGGTGTACAGTACATTAGAATTCTCCTCAGGTGAATCTAACTACAGCTTTATAATCCAATTTGTGTCTTGTTTTGGCCCCCAGAAGACCAGTGTGTTTCCAAATAAAGAGTCTGATCTGTGCTGACAACATACCTGACACAGCTAATAAACACTGCTTATGCTAATCACTGTGGCCAGTGATGAGCTAATAGACTATGCTGTGTTAATCTGCTCACTGTGCATGTTGTATGTACGTACAGTATGTGAAACAGGACATACTACATGTATATAGTATAATACAGTACAGTGTCATACTGTCTCTAGTCAAACCATGACGGATTAAATGTCCCTTGTATCAGTTGTGTTTTTCAGAATGAAGTGAGGTTCTGATTCAGAGCTGAGTGGGGCCATACAGCAGCAGGGAGATACAATACCACTTCATACCTCTTAAGGCCCTGTGTGTGACAGCCTGTAAGAGGCTCTGAATTACTGCCTTGGTATTTAATACTAGTAGACAAGAAAGTTTCTCTCTCACACTCTCTAATTTTTCTCTCTCTCGCTCTCTCTCTCTCTCTCTCTCTCTCTCTTTCTTTCTTTCTCTCTCTCTCTCTCTGCCTCTCTATCGCCATCATTCTCTCTCTGTGTCTATTTACCTCAGTCTCTTGAACTGCATTGTTGGTTAAGGGCTTGTAAGTAAGCATTTCACGGTAAGGTCTGCACATGTTGTATTCGGGGCATGTGACAAGTAAAGTTTGATTTGATTTAAGAACAGAGAGAAAAAGAGTCAGAGAGTGAAAGAAGGAAAGAGGGAGAACAAAACCGAGAGATAGAGAGAGATAGAGAGAGAGAGAGAGAGAGAGAGACAGAGAGAGAGAGAGAGAGAGAGAGAGACAGAGAGAGAGAGAGAGAGAGAGAGCCATTGGGTTGTGATGCAGAAGAGTTATATTGTATTCAAGTTGTCATGGTGACAGCGAGACAAAATTCAGAATCCTCATGAAGGGCTAATCAGAGACAACGTCCTCCTGCAAAGACGGTCTGAATCTACTTCATCTGTTGGAGCACACACACACACACACAATCATACAGACACACACTCCCACTCCCCACACCTTCCTGTCCTAGTATTTGCATGTGTATTGCTATACAGAGTACTGAGATTCATTCTGTCTACAGACAGACAACCGATTAGTAATGCTATATACAAGAGCTTAGCATTGCTTTAATTCAGCTCAATGTATTCACGACCCTCAATGTATTCATGACCCTCAATGTATTCACGACCCTCAATGTATTCATGACCCTCAATGTATTCACAACCCTCAATGTATTCATGACCCTCAATGTATTCATGACCCTCAATGTATTCATGACCTTCTTATGATAAAGGAAAATATTGTATACATGGTATTTCTTTATTTATGGGTTTCTTCATCTATCTAGCTGGTATCTGGGAGGCCTTGGCTAAGACATGATTTACAAAGCCACACTCCTCCACACAGACACTTATTTAATACAAGAAGATAAGTAGAATGAGGAGGAGGAGGAGGAGGAGGAGGGAACGCATGGGGTGAAAAAGCAAGAGAGAACGAAAGAGAGAAATAGAAAATAACATTTCCCGGAGCACTAAGAGCCACACGAGACACTTTCAGATGAGCACAGATACAAAGGCAATGGAAAAGACAGAAAGGGAGGAAAGCAGGAAGGAAGTAGAAATAAGAAAAGACAGAAAGGGAGGAACGCAGGAAGGAAGTAGAAATAAGAAAAGACAGAAAGGGAGGAACGCAGGAAGGAAGTAGAAATAAGAAAAGACAGAAAGGGAGGAACGCAGGAAGACATTAGTCATGTCAACGTTATCGGTTGCCTGTTTTGTGGATTCACATCATGCTCCCATGACAACCGGGGTAGATATCACCGTGGGAACGTCAACGATCCACAACACTTCACTGTGATCTATCGTTTTATTGGCCAGATTAGATGGATTGCTGATGTGTCACAGATCAGGTGGGATACATTGTATTTGGTGTCACAGACATTAGTGTAGTAAAACAGAACATCAGGAATAATGCTCCATTTATATTTCATGTTTATCTTTCTTTCTTTCTTACTGAGTCATGCGGCTTCACGGTACAGTAATGATGTCACTAGTTTAACATAACCAATAAAGGTACACTAAATACGCCATGCGTATTTCGGACTTAAAACTTCGTAGTCAGAAAAACTTAAACTTCGAAGAGAT